>NW_024351647.1:4367754-4484498 GCF_902729225.1 Pteropus medius | reverse complement strand
TCTTCTTCTTCTTCTTCTTCTTCTTCTTCTTCTTCTTCTTCTTCTTCTTCTTCTTCTTTTTAGTCCCTCTGCTTTCAAACATAAGAACTTTGGAATTAAATAAATACGTAGTAAAAATCCTTTTTCCTTTTTATTCTCAAACATTTTTGAGCACCTGAACATGCCAGGCTCTATTCTCTATACTGAGGATGGTGTAGGGAACAAGACAAGTGAGGGTCCTGCTTGGATGGAGCATGCATTCTAGGAAAAGGGGTAGAGGAGGATAGAGAAATTTTTAAAATCGTGTAAATTTGAGTGTTATATTGAGTTGTCAGATTTAGCAAATAATGATACCAACTGTCCAAATAAAGTAGAATATCAGATTAATAGCATTTTTGAAAATATAGGTATGCTTTATGTAACATTTGGGATTAAATTAAAATGTTATAGAGATTGACTGGGACAATTTGAGCAGGTTTTCATCTGTCCTTTTTCCAAAAACATGAATGTCCAACTCATACTCACATTATTCTCTGTGCCTATATTCACATTATTCTCTGTGTACAATATTCACATTATTCTCTGTGTACCTATATTCACATTATTCTCTGTGTACAATCTCACACCCTGTACTCCAATCTCAGCTGATCTAGATGTTGCTCATTCCCATGTTCCACCTTCTTGAAACATTTTCTTATAATGATGCCAACCTACATCACTTTCTCCTTTTATAAATCACCTTTACAGTTACTAGCCATCTTACACCATTAACATGAAAATACATGGTTCTCGCCCAATATCTACTTTCTAGAATTGATTCGTAGTGCTCGGCTGCCATAGTCACGAACTCTCCCATGTGTGCATTTCTTGTATCTATCTTGTATCTATCTGTAGAAATCAAAGCAAATGCTCTGGAGTCAAACAGTCCAGGGTTCAAAGCCTGGTTTCGCTACCTACTGGTTATGGAACCTCATACAGGTCACTTGCTATGTCTCAGTTTTCTCATTTGTAAAAAGGGGAAAACTATAGTATCTTTCTCATACAGTTCTTATAATAATATAATTATGTACATAGAATACCTGTATAATATTTAGCTTTCATCTCCTCTTTATTCTCATTATTATTATTATTGCCACTGCTGCATGCATATAATTTCTAGTATAGTACAGAATTGAGCAAGATTATAAACTGATATGAAATGTCAGTATTGTTTTCATTGAAATGAACAATGGCCTCCATAGTTTTGCTAATTTCTTGTATATGTATGGCCCTCTTTTTGTCACAATGAGCAGTCAGGAAAAATTTACTTTGTATTGTTTTAACAGAAAAATAATTTACAGATTACATTAACCGTGGAATAAAAAAAGAAACATTTAAAAGTACTATCCTCCAAAAATAAGCACCCTCTACAAAAACTATAATATGTAAATTAATGCTATCCATGCCTATTGTCTCTTATCCCCTTTGAAAAGTAAATTTCCAGAGGGCAGAATCAGGTGTGTATGTGTGTGTGTGTGTGTGTGTGTGTGTGTAAGGAGAGACCATTCTCTTAAATACACAGGCTTTGGGTCACTGGTAAAAGTATTTAGTGATAATTGTGGTCAATTATGGTGATGGCCCCCCGATGATCTGTCCAAAAAAACACTAGATTCTATAGCAGGTTTCCATACCTGCCATTCAGCAGGAAATTACTCATTTTATAGTATGCTTTTGCATACTATAATGCCAAAAACTGGTGTTTTTGGCATTATGTTATTTGTTGTAGTTATATCTGTAGCCAAGTTTGTAATTGAATTCTACAGCATACTTTCTAAAGTTATGAAAAATAAAATCTTTTGGGTTGAAATAGTGTATGTTCAATCTTGCCAAAAAAATATGGGGAAACCCAGAATAAAATAATATGTCCCATCTGCATGAGAGATTAGTGAAACTGTAAAAATCATTATTGCTATAAATCTGTAGTATACTTACATTATTATAAGTCTATAAGTTTACTTTTTGAGTACAAGAATCATGAAAGAAATACCACTGAAATAGCCCCCTAAACTATAGTGTAGCTATTCCATTATAATAAAAGCCAAAAATTATTCTGGACATGGTACTCTCTATTTGGAAAAAATAAATCTTTGGGACTAATAATAGCATGTTAGAACTAAAATGACTGTAAGACCGTAAATAGTAAAGGAGATCATATTAAGCTCTTCTCTGCCCACCCTCAAAAATCGGCTTAGAAAAATTTCCTCCTTTTCTTAGATTATGTGATCACTCTAAATTGCATCCAGAAACACAGTCTTCTACCCCACGCCCTACCTTTGCATACATGCCTGCGCATGCGCTTCGCATACACACGCCCTGCATACCGCATACATGCACACACACACACAATTTTTGAACCTAAATGGCCATGAAAAGTGATTTTTTTTTCAACAAAAATACAATAAAATTTGAATCTCTAATACATATTCACTGTAGGGATTTAATCCCTACATGTGACTGAATCTAATCATTTAATTTCTATGAAGTGAATTTTTCTATTTTTCTTTCGCCTTTCACAGTCAAGATGTCTTATTACTTCTCTGAAACCGCGAATCATGATGAGATTTTGGGACAAAATATACTTGTCTGCAATGTTTTACGTAGTGTGATATTTGAGTTTATTCCATTTTTAGATAACTTCCCTAATTTTATTTTGAGCGATAGGGATCTATGTTGGATGACATGAAGAAAAGGAAAAGACTTGACCTTCTCTAAATCTCTCTCCTAAATGCCCAGATGTGGCCTCTTTTGTTCCTTCTTTTCTAGCTGATATCTGAACAGAATAATTTGAGAGCTAAACGAAGGCCTCAGAAATGACAATGCCTCTAAAAAACTGATATACTTGACCTCAGAGGTGGGTGTGTGTATGTGTGTATGTATGAGAGAGAGAGAGAGAGAGCGAGAGCGAGCGAGCGAGAGCGCGCGAGCGCGCGAGCGCGAGAGCGCGCATGCAAGAGAGAAATGGGATGGGTTAGGGGGAGAAGTTTCCTTGATTTCCATAAGGACCCTGCTACTTTTCTAGCCAAGTAAGTGTTGGCCAGGAAAATATCTACCCTAAGGGATTTAGGATTTATGGAACTCTGAGGGGGAGACTGAAGAGTAGTCAAACACTGGATAAGGAAAAGTGAGCAGGTGCAAATGAGGAAACAGGTAAAGGAAAGGTTTTGATTTCATACTTCCTGTGCGTGAAAAACGAGGAAACTGAGGCTCAGAGAAACTAAGTAATTTGGTGAAGGTGCTGCAAACTGGCCGTGGCTGACTGAGATTTGAACCTGGCTTCAAAGACTTCAGGCTAGCTTGTAATATAGTTCTTAAACCAGACCAAAATTATCTCCGTGATATCTGCTACTAGAGAAAGGATATACGGAAGAGTTAAAATACAATTTGTTTTAAATTCCTCATATCCAATTATGTTGGGATGGAAAGCTCCGTTCCCTTTGCTTGGGCACCCCCTCAGTGAGTGCAGGCTGATGTTTCCACTAAGTCTTGAGCAGCCTGCAGTGACCTGCCCTTGAAGTGCTGGTTTAACAACCTTTACCCAAGCACTCTCTGGCTCTTTGTACGTCTTTAATAGTTTCCTTGACGGACTATGAAGAACTACCAGATGACAGTTCTATTTCATTTTTGTCACTGCCTGGTGCTCCTTTTTTTCTCTCTGGCTTTTTCTCAAGGGCATGATTCTATAAGTCAATGTGGCAATGTTCACGACGGGTATTGCTCTTTCAACCACTGTATATTGATGCGGTGCGAGCAAGTCACGGACATGTCAAGATTTCAGGCCTTCAAAAAAGTAATCAAGGAGTATTTTATAAACTCTAATGTCCTTTCCATTGAAAGCAAATTGAAACTGAGGATTGGGATCTGATATTAAGGGTTTACTTTAAAACACTGCTGCCAGAGGCATAAAAAAAGCCCCTTTGATTAATATACCACAGGATTTTGTTCGCTTGGAAAAAGCACAAGCGATGTGCTTTTGTTCCCCAAGTTTTTAATAAAACATTTGTCATTCTTGCATGCTGTTTATTACTAATTGCACAATTATTTTATTGTATGGCACCAGAAAATATGATTTGAGGTTCCTTCTGCATATTCTATGTTTTAAGTAAATAATCACTTCAGTCAAAAATTATTTATTAAATTTTCTGATTCTTTGCTAAACATAATGGAGATGTCAAGACTTTTTTTATTAGTGCTGCATAATGAAATAATTGAGGAATTAGTAATAAATTTTTCCTCTTATAATTTAGAATAAACAAAAAAACAATTACTAGGGGTTTCTTTAAGAATGTGGGATTCTTGGAATTATTTCTCATAAAATTATGCTGATGAATGTCATATGTTTCTTCAGCAAAAACAAAGTGAAATGGCTTTCCTTGTCATCTCTGCAGAAACAGCATAGCTATCATACACTGCATAGATATGTGGATTTCTTTATATATTTTTCCTTTTGATTATCTCACTGTAGAGAGGGCAGAATAGTTTCAAATATTAGTACCTCGATACATTCAAAAACATTTTCTTAATGGTCATTAACTTGCATACGTTACCAAATATAAGCTATTATCCTAAGAGTAGGAAATAGCTTTAAAAGCTATACAGTACCTATTTATGACTTCATGGTCAATAAATGCTTACTATGACACCTACTGTAAGGTATCTGCTCAGGCACTGTGAGGGATATGAAGGCAGAAGAGATATGGACCTTGCTTTGAAGGAGTTCACCATTTAGTGCTATGGATTTTCAAAGGAGGTAAGGAATCCTCACAGCTTCGGAGGGAGAGATGAGGGGGCCAGGAAAAGGAAAGAAATATCAAGGGTTTGACATGTGAGCTTGACAATGGGTATTATCAGAAACAGCTAACATTTATTGAGCTCTTCTGTTGCCAGACACTCTCTGACTCTAAAGTCCATTTTCTTAACCACTAAACCATAGAATGTGGGTATGGAGGGACGCCGGGAGTGGATATTCTTGGCAAAGGAAACAGTATGAGCAAAGGCATGAAGGGAACTGGGTTCTCTCTTCTGAATCATTTGTAGATAGTAACTTAGGTACTGGTGCATACTGAAGGTAGCGCCACACTGTTTGATCCCTACAGTAACTTTCAGTCTATAACAAAAGCCAACATGTGCCCTAAAATAATTAATATGTGCCCTGCAATATGTGCCCCCCCAAAATTAAGACACCACTATGCTTCACTATAGAACGTTAATAAATCATATATTTATTAACACAATGTTGTTCTCTTTTCTTCCAACTGTGAAATTGTAGATTTAAGCACTAAATATACAATAGAAATAAAATCTTAAGGAGGGCAGTCAGAGCCCTTCTTAGTCTGGCCTCAATTTACCTCTCCGGTTTTATTTTCCTTGTCACATACCTTATGTTCCTGCCAATAACATCACTGCTCCCTGCCCATGCCCAGTCCCATCATACAACCCACTGCCATTGTGTCCCTGGGCCTCTAGTACTGGTTCAGCCTAAAAGGCTTTCCTGTGATAATTAGATCCTTAGAACCACATAAAGTTTTGTGACTGTCAAGAAGCACACATTCTGATGATATTTCTGTTACATTTATAAGATTGCCTGTTGGAGCACAACTGATTTTGAAAAATTGGTCTTACAAATCAACAGAGTGTCAGTTTCTCCTCTCAGCTCCTTTTGAGAGCCGTATCTCTCTAGTTTATGCCCATTTATTTTACTCACCTCTGGAACTGTTTCCTCTCCAGCATTCCACACCAATTCCCTCACCATACCTGGTTTTGCAGGGATTACCATTCACTATCCTGCTTTTCGGTGGCCCTCCTATTTTCTAATTGGGAAATTCTGAGAAAGTACTTCCTTCATAATTCTACCATGTGATTCATCGCCCACTATTTAGAAAAGTCCTCCCAGCCATTCCACTTCTATGAATTTACCCAAGAGAAATGAAAACATACGTCTATACAAATCCTTGTAGCAAATATGTATAGCAGCATTATTAAGAAACTACTAACTGTTTTCCAAAGAGGCTTAATCATTTTGCATTTCATCTAGCCATGTATGTGATCTCATTGCCAACACTTAGCAGTGTCAGTGTTTGTAATTTTAGCTCTTCTAGGTGCATAGTGGTATCTTATTATGACTTTGATTTGCAATTCCCTAATGACTAATGATGTTGAGTATATATCATTTTTATTTGCTATCTGTATATAATATTTGGTAAAATTCTATCCTTTTCTTCCCCTACTTTTAATTGGATTGTTCATCTTATTATTGAGTTGATTATTTTCAGCTTTAGGCAATTATAAATAAAGCTGCTTCAGGTTTTTGTGTGAATGTAATTTTCAGTTCACTTGGGTAAATACCCAGGAGTGCAATTGCTGAGTCATGTGGTAAGTTTATGTTTAACTTTAAAAGAAACTGCCAAATTGTCTTTCAAAGCGGCTATACCATTTTACATTTCTACTAGTAATGTTATGAGAGATCCTGCTAGAATATGAGTTGAATTGCATTACATCAGTTGAGGAAGATTGACATACTAACAATATTGAGTCTTTGAAACCATAAGAATGATATATCTTTATATTTATTAATCATCATTAATTTTTCTCAGCAATTTTTTGAAGTTTTCAGTGTACAAGTCTTATACATCTTTTGTAAAATTTATCACTAAGTATTTCACATTCCCCTGATATTGTAAACAGTATTTTTAAGTTGAAATTCCCAATTGTGTGTTGCTAGTATTATAAACGAAATTGATATTTACTAGCCTACTCTACACAGATGATCATAGGAAAGTTTTATTTATTTGTTTCTAATCTGTTTGCCTTTTATTTCCTTCATCTTTCCTCATTAGCAAGGACTTTTAGTATAATGTTGATAGAAGGGGTTAGAGTAAAATCCTTGTTCTTGATCTTACAAGATCTTTCACCAATAAATATAATGCTCGTTGTGTGTTTTCAAACATGCCTTTTAACAAATTGAGGAAGTTCTTTTCTATTCCTAATTTTTAAGCATTTTTGTCAAGAATGGGGTATGACTATGGCCATGCCACTCTAAACATGCCCGATCCTTTCTGATCTCGAAAGCTAAGCAGGATCGGGCCTGGTTAGTACTTGGATGGGAGACCACCTAGGAAGACCAGGTGCTGTAGACATAAGAAAAAAAATTTTTTTCTAAAAAATCAAAGAATGGGGTATGAATTTTTGTCAAGTATTTTCCCTGCATATATTGAGATTATCATATAATTTTTCTTTTAGGCTGTTAATATGGTGGATTATACTGATTGCTTTTCAAATGTTCAATCCACCTTGTATTACTGGAATAAACTCTACTTAGTCATGATGTATTATCTTTTTGATATATTGCTAGATTCGATTTGCTAATATTCGTGAGAAATATTGCTTTCTAGTTTTTTTTTTTCTTTCTTTTTCTTTTTCTTTCTAATATATTTGTCCAGTTTGGTATCAGGTCAATTATGGCCTCATAGAGTGAGATGGAATGTCTTCTCTTCTCTTTTATTTTTTGAAAGAGTTGGTATAGAGCTGGCATTATTTTTTTCTTAACTGTTTGGCAGAATCCACCCATGAAACCATCTAGTTTTGTAATATTGTTTGTGCGAAGGTTCTAAAACTATGAATTCAATTCAGTTTAAACATACAGGATTATTCAGATTACCATTTTTTATTTTCTTGAATAAGCATTGTAAGTTTGTGCCTTTTAACAAATTTATTTAAGTTGTTAAATTTATTGGCAAAAAGTTGTTTAAATATTTTCTTATCATTTTAATGTCAGTAGTATCTGTAGTTATTATCCATATAGCATTTCAGATATTGATAATTAATTTTTCTTTTTTTTCTGATAGTTTCACTAAAGGTTAATTATTTTATTGGTTTTTTCAAGGTGACAACTTATTTTTTCATTGACATATCTCTTTATTTCATTAATATCTGCTCTTACCCTTATTACTTCCTTCCTTTGGCTTACTTTGGGAATTTTCTTGTTTTAGTTTTCTAAGACGAAAGCTTAGATTTGTTTTGATATCCTTTTTTGTTTTTCTATTGTAAGTGCTTTATGCTACAGATTTCCCTCTAAGCACTGTTTGGCGGCATCCCACACATTTGATACATTTTTATTTTCATTTAGTTCAAAATAATTTCTAATTTTCCTTGAGATTTTTTCTTCAACCCATGAGTTATTATATATAAATGTGCTACATAATTTCCAAATATTTGGGAGGATTTTCCAAATACTTTTCTATTATTGATTTCTGCTATGATTATACTGTGGTCAGAGAATATACATTGTACAATTTCAGTCCCTTTGTATGTATTGAGATTGTTTTATAGTTCAGAACATGGCCTATCTTGGTAAATATTCTATATACATTTGAAAAAATATGTATTTTGCTATTTTTGAGTGGGATATTCTAAAAGTTAATTAGGTCAACTTGGTAAATAGTGTTGATCAAGTCTTCTTACTGATTTTCTGTCTGCTTATTCTTTCAATTATTGAGAAAGGGATTTTGAAATCTCCAACTACAATTATGAATTTGTCTGTTTCTCTTTTCAATTCTATGTTTTTGCTTCCTATATTTTGCAGTTCTGTTTTTAGATGCAGATACGTTTAGGATTGTTATGTCATTGTGCTCCATCTCTCTTTATCCCAGTAATATTTCTTACTCTGAAATCTACTTTATCTGATATTAATATAGCTACACCAACTTTCTTTTTATTAGATTTAGCATGATATGTCTCTTTCCATTCATTTACTTTTAACTTATATTTAACTTATATTTTGGCTTATATTTAAAGTGTGTTTTTTTATGGACAGCATATAGTTGAGTCTTGGTTTTTTTATTCACCTAAAATTGTTTTTAATTGGAGTATTTAACTATTTATATTTAATGTAATTATCATTACATTATGGTTCAGTTTAAATGTGCTACCTTGCTCTTTGTCTCATTCTTTTTCGTTCTTTTTTGCTTTGTTTTGTATTAATTTTTATTCCATTTTCTCTCCATTGTTAGCTTATTAGCTGTACCTCATTTTTAGTTGGTCACTCCTCATTTCACAGGTTAAATAAACTGAACCTTACAAGTGTTAACTATTTGTCCAAAATCACAAAATAGTTAAGCCAAAGCCCTTACATTTTCTTTTTTTATCCTATGTTATTTACTCTGCCCCAGCCACAATGGCCTCCCTGCTGCTCCTCAGCCATGCAAGATACAGTCCCAGCTTAGGGGTCATTGGCACTGACTATTTGCTCACTTTGGAATTCTCTTTTCCTAGTTATCTAATTCACCTCCTGATAGTCTTTGCTCTAATGTTACTATTCAATAATGCCTACCCCAGCTATACTATTTTAAATTTTGTCCTCCACCCTAACCTTCCCTGCCAATACTTCTTATCCTGTTTTATTATTTTTAAAGATAGCATATACAGTTTTGGGGTTTATTATGTTTATTGTTTATATCTTTCCTTCAATGGAATGTAAACTTCATGAGATCAGGAATTTTGTCTGTTTTTTAAAATAATGTATCCCAATACTCAGAATGGTACCTGAAACATAGTAGACATTTAATAAATATTTGTGGAATGAATGAACACTTTGGCAAGGGGAAAGCACAAGAAGTAAATGTACTGATTACAATGAAATATAGCTACATAAAAATACTTGCAACAACTGTGCATAAAACTATATAAATTTTATTCTTAAAATATCATTCAATGTGGTTAAAACTCTAAAATAAATATAATTTAGATAAAGTTGCAGTACTTCATGTAGCACATTATTTCACATAAAGAAGGAAATAATTGAGAGAGAATGGAATAAGAGGCTACCTGTTTGGTGTGATTCAAGGGATTTTGAGTAAAAACTATTCTAAGCATTTTTTTTCTTTCTTCTCTCTCCATAACCTGACAGAGTCTAAAATTCTACCGTAAGAGAAATATACCTTTAAATTTTATGGGATTTTTTTGGTAGTCTGTAGGCATTGCTACCGAAATGCAAATAGTCCTTAAAGAGGAAGGAATATACTTCAACTAGTATAAATTTAGTCTTTGGAGAGGATTCACTGATATCATGTCAAAGTAACTGCTTCTGAGAATGAGACTTGTATACTGACAAATAAAACCTTCCCATGACTCATTTGACCAGCTTTATAATTCAGGCTGACACCAAAATTTTATTGGGTAATGTGGCCATTGTGTGCGTACTATTGTGTGGATATCCTAATGAGAGGTAGATCCAGAGGGGCTTACTGATAGATAGATTCCTTTTTGGAGTATTAAAATTCAGATCCCTTTATACTCTAAACTTCATCTTTGATAGATGATTTTAGTATTTATGTATAAAATTTGAACATATAGAGTGGTTTGAGTTAATCCATAAAAATTTTAAATGAGATGGACCTTGGCAGAAACGAGGCTGTGTGCCTGTTTTTCTATTTACAATGCAATGAAACCTTTAATTCCAGGGATCCTCATGAGTTTTTAAATCTCTAATTTGTCCAAAAAGACACCAGAGTGATGGAGGCAAATATTAACAATTATAACCTATCTTGAAGAAAACACATGCAAAGGTAGGTGAGGTTTAGAGAATTCAGAGGTGAGATTATGTCTATGTGGCTTCATCCAGAGTTGTGGAAACTTGAATGATTCTCTTACATTTGTAAAGTGTACTGAAAATAAAGTGTTAACACTTTTTCTCCTGCTACATGAAACTGATTATAAATGAAAGGTCAATTGACAGTTTCTTCAACAACTCAGAATTTTTCTAAAGCATTTATTCGAAAGATGAGAAAAGGGATGAATAACAAGGCATAGGAGTAATTATTTTAATAGCAGATAATTTAATTTCTCTTTTAATGAAATATTCTATCATTTTTATTCCCATCTCTCATTTCATCCCATATTTTTCAGGAACTTCCCAGTTTTTAGTAGTATTGGATGCCTGCTTATATGTCTTAAGGGTCTTTAGATCTTAGAAATTCACTATTGAAATGTAAATGACCATGAGAGGTCGTGAGTCTTCGGAAGTGGAATGGGCAACATCACTTTAAAAGTAATGCAAGGCAAAGAAAAATAAAAGAAATGTAGAGAATTTGGATCAGGAGCCAATACTATTTACTTTTCCTCTGTGTCATAAAGAGTAAATCATTTAATTTTTTTTTTTTCTACCTTATGTTCTGACTTACTTTATTCTGTGGTTGACTCTTACAAGCAAAAAGAGACTGGTAATCTGGCTAATCCATAGGCTAGAAATTCTTTTTAGATTCTGAATAATTCAGAATCTAAATTCTGAATAATTCAGAATCTAAAAAGAATTTCTTTTTATATTCAGAATCTAAATTCTGAATAATTCAGAATCTAAAAAGAATTTCTTTTTAATTATAGTCAATATTCTATTTAAACTTCTAATAATTATCTGACTTCTATTTGACCACAGAGATCCCTGCTAATTTAGTATTTGTCATGTAGATAATAACAGTTGACATTTATTGAGTCCTTCCAATGAGGTAGAAACCATGCCACAACTTTTTTAAAAAATAAACTTTTAATCTTAAAATAGTTCTAGGTTTACAGAAAGATTAAGAAGATAACAGAGTTACCATATACCCCACACTCAGTTCCATCTATTGCTAATTAAAAATAGGTACATTATACTGGTATATTTGCTGCATGTACATTAATATGTTACATTTGCCACAATAAACTAACCTATATTGATATATTATTAACCAAAAGGCATCATTTATTCATATTTCCTTAGATTTTACCTTTGTTTTTTTCTGTTCCAGGACCCTATTCTGAATACCACATTACGTTTGGTTTGGTATATCTCCTTAGGCTCCTTTTGACTGGACAATTTCTTTTACTCTCCCTGTTTTTGATGGTCCTAATAATTTTAAGGACTAGGTATAGATTTCATTATGTTCCTCTGTTGGTAATTGTCTGATGATAAAATTAAGGTAATGGGTTTTGGGAAGAAGGCAATAGAGGTAAAGTATCATTCTCATCATATTTTATCAAGAGTATATACTATCAAAATGACATCGCTATTGATGTTAACCTTGATCACCTGGCTGAGGTAGTGAGTGTCAGTTATATTAACTCCAAAGCTAGAATTTCCTTTCTCCCCAAATCCTCTACACTGTATTCTTTGGAAGGAAGTCACTATGTACAGCTCACATTTAAGTGACATGTTCTACATCCTTGATTGTGGAATGTCTATATAAATTATTTAGAATTTTTCTACATGGAGGATTTGTCTATTCTTATAATTAATTAATTAACCTATATCAATATGGACTCACAGATGTTTGCTTCATACTTTGGATTATAATCTAATATGATTTTATTCATTTTCTTGTTTAAATTGTACCAGCGTTGGCAATTGGGAGCTCTATTGGTTGGCTTCTATGTCCCTTTAACATGCCCCGATTATTGTGGGTTTTGGGGTTTTGTTTTTTTTTTTTTTTTTCATTTTTGAGCACTTTCTTACTTTCTGGCATGCTTCAGGCTCATCTTGTATATGTTTCCTGCCCCAGCCCTAGACTCAGACATTTCTCCAAGATCCCTAGTTCCTTTTATTGGAGAATTAGAAACCAAGATCTGGGTATTAGGTGTGCTCATTTATACTGGAGTGTTGTGTTTTTGCCCCTCTCAGTTGATAGAGCACAAAAACATATGTATATGTTAACCTCTGGATATACACATATTTATAAATATTTCTACACGTAACTATCAGTATCTACGTTAAGCTAGACATAAATGTATACCAATGTCTCCTATTCTAATCCATTACCTAATGGATTATTCTAGCTTCAACCTCTGCTTATCTGTAGTAGTTTCAGAACTGTTAACTCATATCTCCATGAGAAACAATTTTATCAATTAGGGCACAATGCTTATATGCAGTTTCTGCTACCTTTAGTCATGCATACTTTACTCATTTTCACAGTTACATAGTTAAGAATTTTTTCTCCCTACCTCCTTCAGAAAGATGTTTTATATATTTGTAATCAGTTAGAATATTTTATTACATTCTGCATTCCAACCTCCTGAACTATTTTTTTTTAATTTTACATATTAAGGTGTACTTTTGTGCTACAAAATTCTATGCGTTTTGACAAATGTGTCATGTCATGTATCTACCATTATAATGTCATACAGAATAGTTTGACTGCTCTAAAAGATTCTCTATGCCTTACTAGCACACTTGTCCTGAACCCTTGGAGACCAGTGATCTGCTTATAATCTCTGTAGTTTTACATTTCAGAGAATATCATACAATTTGGATCATAAATTATTTAGCATCTGCAGACTGGCTTCTTTCACTTAGCAGTATACATTTAGGCAATCCATGTCTTTTTGTGGCTTTATAGCTCATTCATTTCTTTTTTATGGAATAGTATTCTATTGTGTGGATATGCCACAGTTTATCTGTTTACCTCTGAAGAACATCTCGGTTACTTCCAGTTTGGGTGATTATGAATAAAGGTCTATAAGCATTTATATGAAGGTTTATGTGTGGACATAGTTTTCAAATCAGGTAAATATGTATGAGTATGATTGCTGGATTATATGTGTAAGCCTATGTTTAGCTTTGTAAAAACCTGCCAAGCTGTCTTTCAATGTGGCTATAACATTTACATTTTCCACTAGCCTTGTAATTTTTTTATTGAATGCTGGACATGTTGTATTTAGTAATAGGAACTGAAGTAAATAGGACGTGAGTGTGTGGATTTATGTTAATCTGTCTAGTAGTTTGACTGTGTTTAATGTTTACTGTAGCTATAGATTCCAGAGGCTTCAAATTTCTCCAGTGTCCTACATGTTGTCTCTCTTTTAGGCTTCCCTAAATGCTCCTCCTTAGCAAGATTCTAAATCTTGCAGTTCTTTAGCTGCAATCTATCACTATTATATACCAACAGAAGTCCTGTTGATATGGTGGTCAAGCATGGGGGACGGAAAGTGTTCTAAAATTCTATGATTTAATCATAGTCTTTTAGTGGGCCTGTGTCTCAGGGCTGTGACTTCACAAGTATTTCTCCATGGTATAGATTTCTCTCTACTCTACCATTCCTTTTCCTGGCCTCCGTAGACTTTTTATTTTTTTTTAATCTTAGGTGAGACAGGAAGGCTTTTGAGAGCTGGTGTTGGAGGGGTGTCCCTCAGCTGAGATAAGGCTCTGGCAAAGTCTTCTCTCCTAGAGGACGGAATTTTGCTATGGAAGAGGTCTGGGCTTATTACATTATGATTACTCTTCCCCAAACCCTGCTAAAGCCAGAGCCATGAACTAGGGATCTTTTTCTGATCTTCACCCTGAGAACCTTGTGAGATTCCTGGAGGTAAAGCACATGAGAGTGTGGCAGCCTCCCTAAGAGTTCGATCCCCAGGGGTTTCCCACTCTCATGTTAGTCCAAACTCAACCTTCAACAATTCACTAAAATTATCATTTATGTCTTCTTACCAGTTTATGGCTCCAGCTGCTTCTGTTCCAGGTAAGCAGACCTTGGCTGTGTCTTCTTAGATGTACCTGCCTCTCCAGGTTGTTAGTGCTGGTTTGCTTTGTGACCTCAATTCTCTAATGGGTCCAAGAAAGTTGTTGGTTTTTAGTTTGTCCACATTTTTCTTGTTATAAAGACAGAAGTGACAGCTTTCAAGCTCTTTCCATGTTGGAGCTGAATGGGAAGTCTTCCATGCCATGGTCTTTATGTGCATTAATTGTATTTAATTTTTTTTTTAACAAGCAATTGAATAGTTACTATCATTGCACCTATTTTACTTGTGAGAAAAATTGATTGACCAAATGAATCTTAAATTTTGTAAATGAGATTAAAAACTAATATCAAAGTGCTTGGAAATGTTAGAGGAGAAAAAAAGATTGTTTCTTAGGATAATGCACCTTCTCAAATTGTTGCCTATATCTGGTTTTGCCAAAACATGTTTCATCATTACTTTATAGCTAATGGCTTTTTTTTTAAGAATCTGTGTTGAATGATTAAAAAGCAAGTTCATTTTTCCTTAGAAAATATATATAACACTAGGTTACTTTTAATTAACTTCTACCTAGGATAAAATTCATATATGTTCAGTTTGCATTGGAGCTTTATTTTCATGCTGTAATTTCTACACAAGCCTTAAATTGAATTATTGGAAATCCTAGGTTGTGCTGAGGTTCTTCTAATAATCCCAAATAACAAAATACCTTGGAATAGATTCACCATGTACCAAAAATGCCGAATTCTGTAGTGGTTGTATTCCAGTAAGCTTCAGAGTCATTCTTAATGTATGGCAATAACAACTTTTCTGTATTTGAATATATATTTTTCACTTTACCAGAGGCAACACAAAAGTACATATTCATAAAATTAAATCAAAACTGTTACATTTCTGTTCATTCTTTTCTGTAAGTATACAGCAGTTGAAAGATAGATTGAAGAGGTTAAGTGATGCTCTCACAGATTCACTATGATGTGTAAGATAAAAGAGAACCATTAAATTGTGCATCTTATTTATGGGGAAACAGAAGTGGGCCCTATGGATTGTCAAATACTGTATGAAATATAACTGAGTCTAGTAATGCAGTTTTGCTAATCATTCTATTGTTTGTCTGAGCCTCAGCAGTAAGGTAGTTTACTCAGTAGTGGCTCAGTGGTTTATTTGTTTTCATAGCTTTTGGGGGACTGTTTTCATATTTAATGTTTAAATTATGCTAATGAGTGGTTCATGCATTCTCTTTAGGAAAGGCCCCCAGTCACATGACACAGAGCCCTGGCAGCATGCCAAGCCCAGGAAAGTTCATATAATGTCAAAATTATCGAAGAACCTGGAGAGAGACAAAAATACTGTTGTGCTCAAGTGATGAAAATGAGGCTAGTTCTCTGACGTGACCTGTCAGACAGCAGACAGTTGACTCCTAAATGGCCAGGGATGTAGCTTTTAGGTAGAGACCTTATTTCCACAGTGGCTTTGGGCAGAACTATCAAATATAGTTTTGGGGTATGAATTCAGGGAAAACTGTATCTTGCAAGTATAGTTACCAAGTGTGGTCACCAAGAAAAAGTAAAAATATTGTCACCAAGAAGGGGTTTCTGCACTGATCTCTGCAAACTGACTGCCTGTGTCCCT
This sequence comes from Pteropus medius, assembly GCF_902729225.1. Lineage (NCBI taxonomy): Eukaryota > Metazoa > Chordata > Mammalia > Chiroptera > Pteropodidae > Pteropus > Pteropus medius. The sequence goes on along the minus strand of NW_024351647.1, from coordinate 4,468,367 downwards.
GGGCATTTTAAAATAAAGAAATAGGAAGCACCATAAGAGAAAGAATAAATAGCTTCTCTTCCTTAGAAAAAAGTAACACTTTCAGATATGCAAACAGAGCAATCAGGGCAAATAATGTAGATTGCAATTCTAAATTAGAGAAACATCGAACATTTCTTATTGCAGGGATTCTTAATCTGAGACTCATGCTGAGCATAGAAAGGAAAGGGGAAGTTTTCATAAACCTTGAAATTATTGGCAAAATTAGCCATGTAGGTTCATTTTTCAGGGGAGAAAAGTAAGTGCTTTTATCAAATATACCAAGGTAGGTATCTATTAAACAAAAAATATAAGAAAGATTAATAAACAACAACTTAGTTGTATCTTCGAGTAGATAAAACAAAATGTGTATTGTTTAAACTGAAAATGGTTGAAATACTTCTTTAGAGATAGGTAGACTTAGGTTCAAACTACAACTCTATTGCTTCAAATACTGAGAAACTTAGTGTTCTTATTAAAAGAGGGACACACAATGATACTCCCTTCATTGAGTTATTATAATTGTCTGGATGAACAATAGAAATATAGTTATAAAATGCCCAGCAGACTTCCTGGCATGCAGTGGGTATTTAATAAATGTTATATCCAAAGCAGGATTTGAGAGTTGTTATGATATATATAATTTATTTTAAAATACTTCTGTAAGAAAGCAAGCAAGTGAGCAAGCAAGCAGGCAACATGTGTGATATATGTAGGTACTGCTTGGTTTGAGTCACATACTAAACAGAAATTCAATTTTCAAGGCAACCAAATGATACCTTATCAGAGGTCCACACTCTAAAATGTGCTTATTATAAGTGTTTCAGTTATATTTGTCTTTGATTAGCTCCAGATGCTAGAATGAAAGCTAGAAATGAGTTTTCATTGATGATATTTGTGGTTCATTAATTAGAATAATGGACTGTAGAAGTAGGCTTTTGCTGGCGGAATGAGTAGGATTCTCAGTATATGTAGAATGGATGGAATATTTTAGACATCCCCCAGTTCTTCAACACACACACACACACACACACACACACACACACACACAAACACAAACACTTCCATAAATAGGAATTAAGAACTAGCAGGTCCTTTGTAGCCTGTACCTTCAAGAATGGTGTGGTATCTATGGCTTTATCCTACATTTAGCTGTTGATGCTAATGTATATTATCAAGACCAGGGAATACTGCTTCTATAATATTGACTCATCTGCCTTTAGTGAGTTTCTTGTGCATAGGCACACTTCATAGGACAGAGAATTAGGGTTTCAGTGAATTTACAGAACAGGCTGTACAAACTGCTGTATGCCTGCTTGCTAGTAAAAATATAATAAATGTCAGCATATTTGGAAGACTTTGGTCAGAAATTTGCTCTCATTGAAGAGGCTATGTCTGTAATTACAATATATGGTGGCTATAATTACATACCAAAAACATCAAATTAAATGTGACTGAATTAGCTTACGCCAATTCACAGTAAGAGTCGAAGAGTAAAACCTTTAGTCGGAACAAAGTAGGTAAACCCAAGTCCACGAATTCATGAAAAAGTAAAGTAAAAACAAGGCCACTGGGCAGATGACAAACAAGGAGGGCAAAACTAACTAAGATAAAAGGAGATAAAAGGCTTCAAATAAAGGCAAATAGGAGTCAGATAGACTGAGGAATCTTAAGAGGCAGGGGAAAGCACACAGGTGAACAGGCGACCAAAAACTTTGATCAGCTAAGCAGAACTTTGCCTCAGCCAGGGAGATGGATACAGTTCCAATTAGGGTAATACTCATTTTTGAGCATCTGTAGGTAGAGGTGAGTGAGGTAGAGGAGAGAGATGGGCCACTGTTGGGAGACATCTCCCAACACAGAAAGATCCTGACAAGGGGTTTACATTTTATCAACCCCTCTGTCTATTCCTGGCACACTTTTCTATCTTCCTTTAAAGGCACTTGCCTTGAGGATGTGGAGCAATCAAAACCTTCAGACATTGCTGGTGGTAATGAACAATGGTAAAACCACTTTAGAAAACAATTTGGTCATTTCCTTTAAATATAAGACACATTTACCATATGCTCCAGCAAACTCACTTCTAGACATGTATCTAAGAGAAATGAAAACATACATTTATACAAAGACTGTTCAGAGTAGCTTCATTCTTAACAGTTCAAAGTAGAAAAAAAAAACAGTCATCAATTGGTGAGTGGATGAACAAATTGTGGAATATATGTACAATGGAATACTACTCAGCAACAAAAAGAACTAACTATTGATAATATTATTTGCCCAAATATTATAATGCATTGGTACATTATCATCTTTGCTACTTGGTGTGCAGCAGTAGGGAGATTTTGTAAGAAATACAGAAGTACAGAGAAAGAAAGCTGGTAGGATTTTCAGGCACAGAAGCAAACTGGTAGAGAAAACAGTTTCAGTTTGGAAAATATTCTGAAAATTCTCTAAGCAAGTCACAGAGGATGTCTACTCTATTGATGAAAGTTGTCACCTTTGGACATTCAAATGACATTCATGTGAGGCATTTTGTTTTCTCTGGACACCACTCTCTCAAGAATTGGAAATGAAACAACTTTTATAATTTTTTTCACTAGCTTCTTGGCCTTTAAAAAATAAAACCTAGATTCTTTTCTCTTTGAAAATAACCGATGCTACTTTTTTAAATAATATAAGTTGCCTTTTCAAATTTTAGCACAGGGATGGATTTTCTTTGTGAACTTTAGCTCACTGTGCCAGAAATCAGGAAGTAACAGAAGAGAAAGAGACCCTTTTTGTACCTATAGGAATCTGTTGGGAGAAGTACTATACACAGGACCAAGAACATAGTGGTTTTGAAAGCCGGAATTCATAAATAGGCTAGTAATCAATGGAAAGGTTTATAATTTAGGATTTAGTTGGAGGATGGTTAATTACTAATACTTTAAAATAAACTTGTTTATTTATTTTTTATGGGCCTTGCATATGTTAATAACTTATTATTATATATCTCAATAAGCCCCAGATAAAATGGGCAGAAGTTTCATTTAACAATAGTTGCTGGTGAACTTTCTCTGTGAATTAGTTCTAACTTTAATTTGTGTTCTCCTAGTGAAAATTAACTGTAAATGTATTATCTCCCCCAATTTTTTTTTCCCTTTCTGAAGAGTGGGAAGAGGGGCACAGGATTACCAAAGAGAAGAATCCCAAACAATGGAATCAGAAACTTTTAATATCATACAAAGGAGGTGAAGTTAATAAGCTCTACCTTGTTTATAGGTACAGTTCTCTGCCCCATTTCCTGGACTAGAAGTGAGCACAGAGCCTGTTGACCACTAGGAAATCTTAAATGGATGTCTTTCATATGATTCATTCACAGAAACTGATATAATATACCCTTTGTTTTCTCTTCCACTCACTTTGCTAGTGTCAGTGATATGAAGCAAAATGGGCAAAGGGGGCAGAAAACAGGCATTGAGAACAATCAATGGGTCGGGCACACTCAGACTCTCAAAGTACATTAGAAACGCACCAGGTAAAGTTATTGAAGCAATTTTCTCTATAAAAACTAGTGCTTATTTAAGTGAATAAAAATACAAGCCACAGGTTGGGAGAAACTATTCGCAAAACACGTATCTAATAAAGGAATTGTATCCAAAATATACAAAGAACTCTTAAGATTCAATAGTAAGGAAATAAACAATCTAATAAAAAAATGGATAAAAGATCTAACAAACACTTCACCAAAGAAAATATATAGATGGAAAAAAATAAGCAGATGAAAGATGCTCAACATTGTGTCATTGAAGAATTTAAAATAACAATGAGTTATCACTATATGCCTTAGAATAGCTAAAATTCAAAACACTGACAACACCAAATGCTGGCAAGAATGTGAAGCAACAGAGACTCTCATTTACTGCTGGTGGGAATGCAAAATGGGACAGCCACTTTGGAAGACAGTTTGGCAGTTTCTTACAAATGTAGGCTTACCATATGATCCAGCAGTCATGCTCCTATGTATTTACCCAAATGAATTAAAAATTTATATACTCACAAAACTTGCACATACATGTTTACAGCAGCTTTATTAATTATTGACATAAATTGGAAGCAACCAATATGTTTATTGGTAAGTAAATGAACAAACTGCAATACGTATATACAATGGACCATTGCTCATTATGACAAAATAAAAAATATATATTTATATTTAGATATAAATATATTATGATAGTAATATAAAGAAATGAGCCATCAAGACAGGGAAATACATGAATGAATCTTGAATGCATATTGCTAAGTAAAAGAAGCCACTCTAAAAAGGCCACATATTGTATGATTCCAACTATATGACATTCTAGAAAAGACAAACTACGGAGACAGTAAAAAGACCAGTGGTTGCTAGGGGTTCAAGGGAAGGGGAGGAGACATGAATAGATTGAGTATAGAACATTTTTAGAATGGCAAAACTATTCTATACAATATTATAATCATGGATACAACATGTTATGCATTTGTAAAAACCCATAGAATGTATAAAACTAAGAGCAAACACCAACATAAACTATGGACTTTAGTTAATAATAATATATTAGTATGGGATCATCAAATTTAACAAAAGTACCACACTAACACAAAATGTTAATAGTAGGAGAATATGTGTGTACGTGTGTGTGCGCTTGTATGTGTGTGTGTCGGGGTGGGAGGAATTTAGGAACTCTCTATACTTCCTATGCAATTTTTCTGTAAACCTAAAACTTCCCTAAAAATAGACTGTTGAAATACAGAACAACAGCAACAATGAAATTATGCTTTTTAGAGGTTGTTGACTTCTAGGCATATTAATTCTCCTAATCAACTAAAAAAAAAAAACCCTCTAAGCTTCCCTTTCTGGCTTTTAGAGGTCATAACATCTGCTATCATTTATTATTCATTCAGCAACCACTTACTGAGAGCCAGTAGTGCCAAGTTATTTTAGGTTCTGGAGATATAGCAATAAATAAAATGGATCAAGCACCTGCCCCCATGGAGCTTATACTTTGCGGGAGAAGATAAATATATACACAAATAATTAGAATAATTTCAGGTAGTGATAATGCAAAGAAATTTAAAAATAAAAGCATGGTAATAGAATAGAGAATGATGGGGATAGAAGTTGGGAGATCAACTTTAGCTAGGGTGATCCTGGGTGGCTTCCCTGAAGTGATGTCCTTTAAACTGAGCCTTTAATGTTGAGAAGGAGGACACATGAGGAAAGGTATACTATGTAGTTTAAAGCCCTCAGGGAAGAATGTGTTCGGAATGGCTGAGGCTTCAAAAAGAGTCAGTGCCATGATGGAGCATGGAGCATGGAGAGTGAAGAGTGAGAAGCAGAAAATGAGATCGGAGCAAAGACCCAGCCCTGGATCCTATTGCTGCTTATTTTCTTTTGTTCAGGAAAGCTTCCAGAAGATGGGAGTTGTCCCAAAGTTCCTTTCAGATGACTTTTGGAAGACAATATACATCTACAACTCATCTGGGTAGATCTATACTGTCCATTCTATGTATGCAGCAGGTACTTACCTAATAGCTGCAGAAGTAATACAACAAGAAATAGGAACTACCGCCAATGAGACTATCTGTATTTTGCCTAATATTCTATAAGCGCATATTTTCTTCATAACATGAAATGTTCAAATATCATGAAAATAATAATATATGCCAAAATACTCATAGCCCAGATTTAATAAAAGTTAACACTTTGCCAGTTTGCTTCAGAGCTATCTTTGTTTTTGCTTTTTCTTAAAAAAAAGATGTTATGGAATACAATTAAAAATAAAGCTCAGTCTCTCATCTCTATCTTTTTCCCTTCTCTCCTGAGGTAGTTCGTCTTCTGCAGTTGGTATGTACTATTTCTAATGAACATATTTTAAACATTTTCTGTAAATATATTTTGTCTGTAAACAATGCATAGTACTGCTCTGTGTATTTTAAAATTCGCATAACTAGTGTCATACTTCATATATATTTTTGTAACTTGCTATTTTCCCATCAAAGTCGTTTAACTAAATACGACTAATTATTTAAATTTGTGTAGGTTGATGTATTGTGTTCCATAGTAAGAATAAATGTATTCATTCCCCTCCTAATGAGCAGTTTTGTTATTTGAAATAGTGCCACAGTGAAAACCCCTATACATTTTTCTGTTTAGCCACATGAAAGAGTTTCTCTAAGGCAGGGTCCCCAAGCCATTGGCCAAGGACCCATACTCTTCTGTGGCCTGTTAGGAACCAGGCTGCACAGTAGGAGGTGAGCGGTGGGCAAGCAAGTGAAGCTTCATCTGTATTTACAGCCGCTCCCCAGAGCTAGCATCACCACCTCAGCTCCACCTCAGATCATCAGGCATTAGACTTTCATCGGAGCACTGATCCCTGGTGCCAAAAAGGTTGGGGACCGCTGCTCTGAGGCATATAATAACTTGCTAGGTCATAAGGCATGTGCATGTTCAGTTTTATTAAGTGGAGCAGAAACTGCTAGTTGCCAATCCCCAAACTCATTCTCCTTTGATTTTCAGGTGGACACAAGGATGTCTGGACACATTTCTCAATGTCCCTTTGCTGTTAAGTGTGATGATTTGGCCAATGATATGTAAGTGAAAATGTATATAGCAGTTCTCAGTCGATTGTTGTAAAAGATAGCTGACAAATATATCTTTTGACCTTTCTTTTGCTTTGCTCTCCTCTTTACTGGTATCAGAATTATAGGTGTGACTAGAGGTCCAGGGGCCATTTTGGACCATGAGCATCAAGGCCCCACTCTAGGGATATCAGAACTGGAAGGAACCTGGGTACTTTCCTAGAGATAGCTTACTAGCAACAGACTTCATTCCTTGAGACTTCCCTAGAGAAATATAAACTTATTTCTTGTATAAGCCCCTGTTGTTTTAGATTTTCTGTCACAGCCAGCCAGCTATAATCCTAACTAATGCAATAATACTCCAAATTGGTTTTCAATCATTATACAAGCAATGAATAAGCTTGTAATTATTATACATTATTTTATAATTGTTCGCAGCATTTTTATAATGACATCTTACTTTTATCTTCACATACCCTGTGAGAAAGAAAAACAAGTACAGTAGGATCCCCATTCTGTAGCTCAAAGGGGTGGAGCCCAAGGAGGTTCAATGACTTGACCAAGGTCTCAGTAATTTAGTACCTGGCTATGGGTAAAGATATTAAGGGTAAGTATGGTATCTCACAGGCAAATGCTGTGTTCCAGTGGGGCTACATGAAGAGACATTCTCTTGAATGTGATCTAATTACTCTGACCAACCTTACCTGTCCTACTCCCAATTAATTTATATAACGTTGTGATAAATGTCTATCATAGACTGTCCCATTGCTAAGAAGGAGCATATTGAGTTGCATGCTAGAATGCCCACTTGGGGCATTGGCTCAGATTGGGGAGAATCATGCCAACTCAAGAAGCTAATTGGTTTACAGAGAAGGGAGGGCAAAATATACATCCATGAGAGGGCACCGGCCAATTCCTGCATGCCTGCCAATTTGCTGGCTGATGTTGGCATTGGATATAAAAACGTCAGTGATCTCCATGCACAGGTGGAGGGCACAGGGCTAAAAAAAAAAAAAGCAGAATTTAAAAAGAAGAAAAGAAACTTGAGACTTAATCCTATTTTTAGCTTATTTTGTTTTTCTTTCTTTCTCTCTTTTTCTTTCTTTCTTTTTTTTTTTATTTTATGGGGGTGACTTGGAGAAAATGGAGTGTGTATCAGAATAATTCATGCTGCTAGGTAGGGTGACAGAGACTGTGCTGAAGGAACTCCTGAGGATAGAAGAAAGTTTCTTAGGGAATATCAAGACTGGTTGCTGACTGCAACTTGAAATTGTCTGAAGATGTGTTTCTGGCTGCTGCTCCCTTGAAAGGGCCCTGTAAGCACTTAAGAATGCTTACCCACATTCAAGGGCACCTTGGGATCTGATTGACGTCAGTCAGTCTGGGATCATAAATTTCATCTCCTGCCAAGAAGATGTTTGCCACCATAATCTTTGTCACTTCTGATGTCAGGGTGCAAAGGCCCTTGAATAGAAAGTATGTTTGATATCGATATGTGAAAAGAAGGGACTACTAAGAAAGAAGAGAGATAGATAATTCTTTATATTTTGCCTCCTATGAACTAAATCTCAAATCAGGTAATTTATAATATATTCTCTTTAAAAATTTGATTTTATCAAATATATTTTCAGCTATTATGGGAAATTAAACTGTTAAATTTTGAATCTATTTTCAATATCATGAAACATTATAAATAGTGAAAAATAACATAAACCGAGTTTGCCGAGCTACAAGGTACAGTCTGCTCATGTATGCCCAATAAATGCCAGCCATTTTCCAAACCAGATTTAACTATCTGTGCTTGATATATAGCGGGCAACGTACATACTTAATAAAAATAGAAAATTCTGGTCAGGGCTCAACAAATTTAGTCCCTGCATACCGAATTCCTCATTGAAAATAACATACTGAATTAAAAACGGAAAGTCCAAGGAACTAGAATTTCTACCGAATTAGAAGTCTCTTACTCAATTTAGTCAACTGACAGGAGACGGTTCTGATTAACCCATAAAGGCTCTGTTTTTATTCGATTCTGCTGCCTCCGATTGATGGGGAAGCCACATGGAATGCCTGACAACTATGTTAAGAGAGGATTATTATGCAGTGGGATGAATATAATGGGTAGGGTTGTTTGCAACTTAATTTCCAATCTCTGTATTGCCTCTAAGTAGTTCTGAAATCTTGGGTGACCTTTTAGCCTTTGTCTCCTCTAGTGTAAAATGGGGAGATGGAAGATACTTTTGAATATCTAGTCCAGGTTTTGTGGTTTATGATTATCTTGCAGTGTACACCACTGATTGAGATTGCTTCTTATTAAGAGTAAAATATAATAGTATGCTTTCGGTGCTTAATTATATTGGGTTTGTCTCTCCTTCCTTGATCCATTACAATTAAGTAGGGTCATGTGACTCTGTTCTGTGGACTATAGATATAATGTCTCTCTGGACCAATGAATGGAAGATCAGTGTTAGTTCCTCATTGCCTCTATTTCCCTGCCGTGGTAACCCTGCAAGCTCAATTTTGAGATAGCAGAGCCACAAGATAGAAATGATCAGAGCCCTAATACTTGGTTGAGAGCTGCCCTACAGAGCCATTAAATTTGCAAAAAAAAACTTGAAAGAGTATGAAAAATATTTGAATAACTGAGATTTCAAGGTTTTTAACTGCAGTGTTGCCTGGTTTGTGGACAACAAAAACATATTAGCCAGACTCAAGTGGCTGACCCAGAAGGACCCATTTAAACCCATGCAGCAAACGAATACAGTTGACCCTTGAACGACATGGGGGTTAGGGGTGCCAACTTGCTTGTGTAGTTTATAATCTGCATATAATTATTGGCTCCCTAAAAAGTTAACTACTAATAGCCAACTATTGACTGGAAGCCTTACTGATAACATAAACAGTCAATTAGTACATATTTTGTGCGTCACATGCATTATATATTTTATAATATACTAAGCTAGAAAAATTGTTAAGAAAATCATAAAGATGAGAAAATACACTTACAGTACTAAACTGTATTTATCAATAAGGTAAGTTTTTTAAAGCTCTCCGTGTAAGTGGACTTGTGCAGTTCAAACTCTTATTGTTCAAGAGTCCACTGTAATTGTTCACAGGCAAAGTCACACAATACATAACAAAGAGAGCATGAGTACTTATCAATAACATTGAAAATAGGCACGGGATGCTCAACTTCGCTAGCTATTAGGAAAATGCAAATCAAAACCACAATGAGATACTATCTCACACCTGTTAGAATGGCTATACTTAACAGGACAAGTAATAACAAATGTTGGAGAGGATGTGGAGAAATAGGAACCCTACACTGCTAGTAGGACTGCAAATTGGCACAGCCACATGGAAAACAGTATAGAGGTTCCTCAAGAAACTATGAATTGACCTATCATATGATCCAGCAATTCCTCTACTGGGTATTTACCTCAAAGACTTGAAAACTCATATTCGAAAAGATATTTGCACACCGATGTTCATAACAGCATTATTCTCAGTGGCCAGGACATGGAAGCAAGTGTCCTATGATAGATAATTGGCTAAAGAAGCTGTGGTACATATATACAATGGAATATTACTCAGCCATAAGAAGAGATGAAATACTGCCATTTGCAACAACATGGATGGACCTTGCAATAATCATACTAAGCAAAATAAGCCAAACAGAAAAGGTTGAAAATAACATGATATCACATATGTGGGATATAAACCTAAAAGCAACAAATGAACAGGACAAACAGAGACTCATGGACATGGACAATGGACTAGCGGTTACCAGAGAAGAGGAGGAGGTGGAAGGGGAAAAAAATTTAAAAATAAAATGTTAAAAAAATTATGTATATATGGTATGAAAAGATAAATAAATAAACTGGCATTTAAAAGAAAAAAAAATAGGCACAGGAAGAAATAATTAGAGATGCTTAACAGAGCACACAGCAATCACTTGACAAATGCTTGTTTAATGAAAGAATAAGTTTCTCCACCTGTGTGTTTGAGTGGGAAAAGGGGATGTGGAGGAGAATGAACTTATTTATTGAGAGTGCCTCTGCATCTTGAGCATTGTAGCACATGACAGTGCTCAAGTGTTTGTCGAATTCAGATGAATTGAATGAACACTTAGTTTGGTGAAACATATGGCTGACTTTCAAACTGACAATATAGAAATGGATATTGGTCCCATTCCTTACTCATTGCCTCTACCTTAAAAATAGAAAATATCTAAAATTTAAACATGTATATGACTGGCATTCACACATTTATTCATTCAGTAAATATTTATTGAGTGCCTGCGTTGCTCAAAGCACTATGTTAAACTCTGGTGATATGCGATGGGATAAGTCCTCATGGAGTTTACATTCCGGGACATTAAGGCTGAATGACAGCAGGGAAAGAGGGGTGACAGACACTAAATAATTATTTCAATAAAATTGTGATAAGTGTTATCACAGAATTACAGTGTGCTTTGAAACTGTGTGATTGGGGGGACCCAGCCTAGGCCCATAGTCAGGGAAGGGTTCCAGTTTTCTTCCAAGTCATGGTTCTTACTGTGATAATTCAGTAACTAAAGGACTTGGCTAAATTTTTCAGCCCACATGTGAAATCTTGTGACTGTGACTTTGCTTACAACCACAGTGGTTGCCAAAGTGAAAGGAAGGCAGATGTTTTTCCAGCATCCTCCTTGCTTTCACTTTGCTTGAATTTTGATGCAGCAACATTAGTCAATCACACTAAATATTGCAAGACTCTGGCTGTGGGAAATGAGAGAAGGTGGGGAAGGGATTCTGTCCTTCTTTATTTATACCAATATTTGCATGTGGTTTTGACACTCTGTAACCTGGAGTCCCTCCCGATGAAGGAGAAACTATTATTTTACAGATTATAAAGCTAAGAACGAGGGGTAAGCAACTTGCCCAAAGTCGCACAGCTAATAAATGCCAGAGCAAGAACTTGAACTCAATAAATCTGGCTCCAGAGTGACGGCATTTAACCCCTGCTTTACACTGTATTGCTTCTTTCAATGCTAGATTTTATAAGAGCAGAATCATCTTACTAGGAGATCAAGTTCTGAGTTTAGTATGTAGCTGAAAATCACTGTTAGCAAAATTACCCTGGAAGAGTCTTACAAAATCTAAATAAATCCAATGTGGTATTTTTTTCTGATAGCTTAGAACAGGTTGCTGCTTGTTTGGTGGGAAATTTAATAAAGTAATTGCTTCATGTTTTGGGGCCATGTTGTTAGACAGGGACACATTTAAAGACAGTAAAACCACCTGCAGCTTGGTGAGTTGGTCACTTTGAGAGGCACAATAATTCTGAGGCCAACCAAAGGCATGTGTCCTCTTCTGTAGAGAGCAGGCAGAAGTGCTTGCACTGTTTTTAGTTTTTCTCTCCATTTGTTTTATTTCCTTTTGCAAACTTACATAATTGAACCTTAACAAGTTTAGTATACTTTGGATGTAATACTACCGTGTACATTGATTTGTTACATTTCCTAAGTTATAGGGTTCTTTTATAGACAATATTTTCCCTTTCCATAAAAATGTCTGATAAAAATTTTAGGGGACTTTAAAAGTGAGAAAGGAAGATTCTTTGAGTCAAGTAGGACCCAAATCATACGACTTAAATGAGTATTTCTGAAAGGATGATTGGGAAGCTGAATTTTAAAGCAAACTCCCAAAGTGATTTTTACGCATCCTGAAGTTTAAAAGTCATCTGCGTGTCTATTCTGTTAAGAGGAGAGATTAACATTGGCTTATTCTACACATGGACTTAACAGTGAAATCTGCTTTTTATTTTATCATTTCCTGCAGTGTTGGGTCCTGGTGTTACACCCATGACCCCTCGTGATCGTTTCCCAATTATATCTAATTCTCCCACGTTGGGTTCACACTACACTTAGAGTAAGGAATATAGGTAGCTAAATACTACTACAAGCAAGATTCCCATCTGTTAACTATGCTAGTATCAGTCAGGGTTAATGGCTGCGAGCCTCAGAAACAAATCTCATTTATATGGAGCCCAAAGCACATTTTCTAATTACTTGGAAAGCTCTGGGGGCTACCAAAGGGGAGGGAATCAGGGGATCAGGCAGAAAAGCAGGCAACAAGGGAAGAACTCTGGAGAGCTGGGAACAGAAATAAAACAAAGGTTCTGCAGCAGGAACCAACTGGTGCATCTCATTTCACTCCTTCAGATTCAGTAATGGGTGCCTGATCTGCTGAGCCTGAATCAGATGTATCTCCTTGACTGTGCTGAGGCAGGGAGGGGATGGTCTGGACCCCTTAGCTCCTACAGAAGGTGGTAGGCACCAATTTCCACCACAACTGCACATAAGGGAAGGGGCTGCCCTCCCAAAGGGAGGCTCAAGTGGAGTTGGAGTCTAGGCAGCCCAAAATGACAAAAGCATCTACTCCCATGACTGCCTGCGAGGCAGTCTCCTCCCTATGGGTGACCATGCATCTTACTCTAATTGTGGCACCACAATCTGTGCTCTTCTCATCTGTGAAATAGGAGCTTATAGGGGAATATTGTTAAGATGAACATATGGCCCCTATAACATAAAGCCAAATAGATTCGTAAAGATTCTTTCTCTCTTTTTCTGTATGTGAGCCAGGTGTTTTTATCTGCTATGAAAAACAATAAACATATTAAGGGATTTGAAACGGTTAGGAGTATATCATGACTTAAAGAAAATATATTGATGTTTTTGCTTGTTCGTATTCTTTACTGATCAATTTCTAGGTGCCTGAGGTCACTTATCATTCATTCATTCATTCGTTCATTCATTTTGGTGTGTCTGAGGATCAAATTGCTGTGGAAGATGTCCTTGTGACTTGTGGCAGCAGCTACTCTACTCAGTTTCTTTCTTATATATCACTCTTTTCCCCTCTGGCTGTGGCTGAGCTCTGTGTTTTGCTTGAGCCTGGCTAACCTACCTCTACTGGCTTGTAACAGTCACACTTAAACGTTAATTTGTAACTTTGAATGATTCCACTGGGATTTATTCAACCAAATGATGTCCTTTGGCAGAGAAGGGTATTTACATCACTGTTAGCTTCCTCTAACTATAGAAACTAACTTGATTTGGCCAAGGGGGCTGGATAACAGGAAACAGGAAGGAAATATATCTTTATAGATAGGTAAAGATATTGAGAAAGTAGTCAGAATATGTGCAAATATTTACTAAGATATGAACTAAAATGTTTCTGTAATTTCGACTTGATTCATTCTGTAAGTAGTAGGGGTACCTATTATAAATAAAATTCCCACTAGTATTTGGAGATAAAAATTGATAATCAACTCACAGTGTTTGAAAAGGAAAATGATACTGTTGTGGCAAAAGAAACTGAGGCAGAGGTTTTTGATTTGGAAATAATGGCATAATAGGTGGCAGCTCTACTAAACCAGAGATAAAGCCAGAAAAAGAAATCCATCCTGGATTCTAGTGGTATACCCTTAGTACACACTGGCAGCCAAATCTGAATATGAGGTACATCATGCCATCTTTTGAACTGCATCACCACTTACTCCCCAAAACTGAAGGCGTATTTGAAATGCTAAGCAATTTGCCCTGTATATCAAGGATTACTGTCTTGCTCAAACTATAAGTGCCAAAAATATTGACACATGACCCATTCAATGCAAACAACTTATTACTTACTTTCTGACTGACATGTAACCCTTTTGCTTAGTTAAAAATTTCTCTCCAAATCATTCTAACAATTATCCTCCTGACTCCTCATATATGAGAGGAAGAAGTCATAATCCCATTTTTACTTTTCCAAGTCAAATTCTTAGCAAATTTATTCTAGTTTCAAAAAATAATTGCTATTTTCTATCTCTTCTCACAGGGGGGATAAAAAAACCCCTTCAAGGGCTTCCATGCCTTCCTCCTGATGTAGCTGAGAAATGTACAACTCAGGGCTGCTAATGCATGGAATAAATGGACAGTATTACTAACTCCTGTCATCATCATTGTGTCTAGAGTCTATGTCATTTCAAAACTAAAATGTCCTCCTTTGCATCCGTAGTAGTTTAAATATCCCAACAGTATCTGCATTTATATAATGCCCATCTACATGCGATCAAATCATCTTGACAAATGTTCCATATTTCCATCTATGTGTGTGTGTGGGGGGGGTTATATACACATCTAAAACTTTCAGACTTCACTGATAGTAAGGATCACGTAACTTGGAGAAAATGTGGGCAAAAATGAATCCAAGTAGATCAGAAATGATTAGTCAGCTCCATTTTCTTTTCTACAACCAATTTTACATCATTAATTTCAAATTCAAGAGACTGGATAAAAATCGACTTCTATTTAATGAGGTTTGATTTATTCAACCTTGTGTTATTAGCGAAAATTGAATACCTTGTTAGTTGGAAAATGCATTTAAAATAATGCACTGTTTTGAATGAATTATCAGGTTGATTAGTATATAAAGATAATATTGATATTATTTTACATTCTCACAGAATGTTGACAGTTTACAAAGTACGTTCATGTGCATCACTTTGCTCACTTCTCACAATTCTCCAGGTATTATTTTATGAACAGTGATAGGATCCTAAAGCTCTGAGAGGTTAAGTGACAGCTAAGTGAAAAGCAAGGGTTCAGTGTCTGGTTTTTAGTTGAGGCTAGCTGTATCTGGTTTTATGCCTCTATATCACTTTTACTAATCACTTTTGCCAAAAATAACTAAACAAAAAGATGGTCCTCATTATTTCTTGCCTGCTCTTTTTCAGTGACCTCTTATCTATTGTGTCTGGCACGACCTCTGTACTACACACTCTTGTTCTTCCTAGAAGCAATTAAATCAGCGGTCTTTCCTAACAGACTCCTCTTGAAGCTCCTTTGCCTAGAAGTTATATTTTGAACTCTTTTTTTTTCCTCATCCAATGTCTTTCAGAATCAGGCTTAAATTTGTCTTCAACTCTTGTTTTTTAGTCTCTTGACTCCTCCTATGATCTGTGTTCCAGCCACACCAACTTTATTATTCCCTCAACATGCTATGCCGTTCCACAGTATTTGTCTTTGTATCTGTTTTTTTCTTCTCTAGAATGCCTTTTCTTTATCCTCTATTTAGTAAATTTCTACTTCTGACCTGAGAACCAACTTAAAGATGATCTCCTTTATGAAGCCTTTCATCCTTTCTTAGGACTCACATACATTTTATTATTGTTAGTACAACGTGAAGTTGAAATCATGTGAATTAACTTCCTAATTGCAGGGACCATATCTTATTGATATTCACATATTCCTAGGACATAGCACAGTGTCTGGTGTTCAGTAACTAGTTATGGAATTACTAAATAAGGTATCAGTCATTTCTTCAACAGCAGTGAAAATAATCTACATTTATTATATATCAAAATTCTTTTACAGAAATTCTACTTCTGAGTATATAACCAAAAGAATTGAAAGCAGGATCTCAAAGAGATATTTGCACACCGATGTTTTTAACAGTATCATTCACAGTAGCCAAAAAGTGGAAGCAACACAAATGTACCTCAACAGATGAATGGATACACAATGAGATACTATTCAGTCTTAAAAAAAAAAACAAACAGATTTTCCGTCACGTGCTGCAACATGGGTGAACCTTAAGGACATTGTGCTAAGTGTAAAACCCAGTCACGAAATGATAAATATTGCATGATTCCACATATATGAGATATCTAGAGTTGTTGAACTCCTAGAAACAGAAAGTAGAATGGTGGTTGCCAGGAACTTGGGGGGCGGGGTGGGGAGGTGGAGAAGGAAATAGGGAGTTGTTTAAAAAGAACAGAGTTTCAGTTTCGTGAGATAAAAAAGTTCTAGAGATTGGTTGCATAACAGAGTAAATATACTTAATACTATCGAACTGTACACTTAAAAATAGTTAAGATAGTAAATTTTAAGTTATGTATATTTACTACAATTAAATTTTTTAATTAAAAACGTTTTTAGTAGCATTTTTTCTTAGTTAAAAAATTAATGAACTGAAGAAATTATTTTGAATATTTCAGTATGTATATGTGCTATAGAGGAGGAGATAAGGTAAAGAAAAAAAACAAAAGAGAAATGTATAATATTTCTACTTTGAAGAGCTGATTTTCTAATTGGAGAGATAGAAATCAGACACATAAAGTGTTAATATGATTTTAAAACAATAAATTTTGATAAACGTAGTTTGATCACTACTGGAGTTCTGAGGTAAGATTAAGTAGAAGGTATTAAATTTAAACTAGATTAATCATGGAGCTCTTCCTGAAGGAGGCAAATATGTAGCCTGGTTTTGAAGATTCAGTTGGGCAAGTATTGATAAAGCTGTAGGCAATATGCTCTGGAATGACATAGAAAGTGAAACATATAAACTATGAGTAGGATATTCTGACTTTACAGGAAGTAATTTATTAAATTCTACAACAGTTATGACTTACTTAGATGTATGAGTTTTTAAGCTGAAAATGTTTTAAAATCAATGACAACTTAAGATTCTTT
This sequence comes from Pteropus medius, assembly GCF_902729225.1. Classification (NCBI taxonomy): domain Eukaryota; kingdom Metazoa; phylum Chordata; class Mammalia; order Chiroptera; family Pteropodidae; genus Pteropus; species Pteropus medius. The sequence continues at coordinate 4,451,251 of NW_024351647.1, read as the reverse complement.
TAGGAACAGTAGAATTCATGCCAAATCAAATAAGTATCATTTATAATCTCTCTTTTCCTTTTTGAGTAAACTGAGGCACAAAGAGGTAACTTACCCAAAAAGAATAAGTAATAAATGGTAGAGTATGGCTTTAAACCCATGCCACCCAGCTCCAGCATTCGTGCAGTTACACAACAATATGCTTTGCTCTCCAGTCAATTCCATGATAAAGTAGTTCTCAATGCTTTGTTTCTATATGACTTTTCTAAGGTCCTCTGGTTTATTGACAGTTTTGCAAAACACATTAGGAGAGCTTGGAATCCAGCTGATTGAATATTTACAGATAACTTGATGAAATAAAATAATAGAATAACAGTATGAGAAATTCAATTTAGAGAGAAACATTTTTTCACATGGGTCAGTTCATTTGACATCAAGGTCAAGGTTAGGGAATATACTCTTCTGGAAAAGTCTCTATGATGATGCTTCAGCATTCTAACTCTGTAGCCATGGCTGTTCTTCACATACAGTTCTCTTTTGTGGGTTATCGTTTCATGAAATTTCCTTTGCATCTTGCCCAGTATTTTCAAGTGTATGAGCTACAGGCTGTCATCAACATGTCTGGCTTTCATTAGAATTTATATCTTTTCCCCCATGATTACAGCAGATGTGTTAAATTATTTTCAAAAGAAAATCAGATATGGGTACTAGGGATTGGGCGTGTATGATTGTGGTGGGAGGAGTGGTCAGGAACAGCCAGCTCTTCCACATTAAATCATATATATTAATATTTAATATGGGAAAAGACACATCATGGTTTGGATGCTGCTTACAGAAAAGTAGACTGTGTTAATCTACCTTAAATTATCTGAAGTAGAATCAAATAGCAAAAAGAAAAAGGTAATTATTTAATCTTTATTCTGACATGAACTGGCAAACTGGGAAGTATTTTACCATATTTGGAGTTCTTTTTCCCCTGTTTTAACATCAAAAGAAAACCATATAATTCAGTAAGATTTTATTAAGTATTTGAAAATTATATTCAAATGATCAGGTTCTAAATTCTTTGACAAAAAAATGGGAAACAAGAATGCACATTTTACCAGATTTCAAAGTAAAAGAAAATCTCTTCCTATTTAAACATCATGAGTTAGAAAATAAGTCTTTTGGATCTGATCAGTGCAGACATGTAAGACAAGAGAAAAGAAAATTATTCAAGGATCTCAAAAGCCCTTTTGGACAGCAGACCACTGACAAAATATTTCACTTCATTAAGTATAAATGAATTAGAGACATGTGGGCTGTGTTTTTCTCAGAATGGGCTAGGGCTTAAAATGTAAGGGAAAATAACTCTGAGCAAATCCTATTTGGTATTTTGCTGAACCTGAACCATTTTTGCCAAAAGTTTATTTTTGTGGCTAAGTTTGAAACAAAATATAGAAGGACAAAATGAACACATTGACTTACATAGATGTATAGGTTTTTAAGCTGAAAATGTTTTAAAATCAATGACAACTTAAGATTCTTCTAGGAACAGAGGAATTCGTGCCAAAAGTATTGAATAGCTTCATTGTGTTCTGGCTCCATGTCTGAGTGTGCCAGAAAATTTCAAATTTTGCCTTATAAAATGTAAAGACCTGAGATAAGCCTAAGACGTAAATATGCTTTGGGAAGCACTCTTTAACAAAATCTGAATTTGGGGCTTTGCCTTCAATTCTGATCTACTTACCTGTTGTGGCACATGTGTGTCTCCTTTACAGAATCAGTGAACAGCAAATAGGCTGGAATGTCATGTGTGTACTTGGTTGGCCCAGCACGGCTATACTAAGATTATCACAGTTGCCCTAACTCTGATTCTTGTACTACAGGTTAGGGCAATATTGTTATTTAGACATTTTTTTTTTAATTTAATTGGATTTTTTAAAAAACAACAGTAGAACTTTATCTTTTTTGTCTTTACTTGGGCTGTTAAAAGTGATATAGAGAGACCTGAATTCTAAACACACCATAGTGGCTGAACAATGGGAAACCATTGATTATCTTGTACAGCATCTATCAATGCCATGGCAAATGATTAATTTGAGATGTTGGGAATAGGTAGAACAGATCAGGAATAGTGGTCATTTGGTATTAATCAGCAGACCTTCTTCATATATATCAAAAAGGTCACTTCAGGATTATATATCTTAGAAGAATGAACAAAATTTCCTATGTTTATAATATTCTGTCAATAAATGATTCTATTTGTGGTACCTACATCAGTGTTATTACTATTCCCCCGAGAATGAGAAAGCAATTTTCCAATATTTTCTTGGAATTCCAAGATCAAAAGCTCTAGAGACATGCCTTTCAATTTTATCTTTGAAATTTAAGATAGCAAAAACAATAACAAAAACACAGGGCATTAGTCAAAGTTTAAAACCTCAGTGATGACTCATAATTTTCAGTTATACCTCAGGACAGAGGCAAATTCTGCAAGAGGATATCTAATCTATGAATGAAAGGACTAGGCTATTTATGCTAGTAAGCCCAGAAATATGAGGAAGATTTTAAATATCTCTTCCTCTTCATTTTTTGACTCGTTTTCTTATTTGCTTTCAGCACTAACAAAGAAATGCCATTTTCTTAATACCACTTGAAAACACCATGTAGTAGTAGTAATAGTTAACTCTTATATAGCATTTATAATGTGTAAGGTGCTGTTCCACTAGTTATAGTATATTAACTCATTTAATCACAACAAGCATACGAGATAGTTACCATTATTATCTACAATTTACAGAGACATTAAATAACATAAAGTCACACAATCAGTGGTAACACCATAATCTAAGTGTTCTGACACCAGAGTTGGTACTTGTAAAATTAATACGAGGCTGCCTTTGTGGAAGGTTGTGTGTATGAGAGCAGGTGAGCCATATAGCTATTAGGTAGAAAACCAATGACTTCTGTCATGGTGAACAGAGCCTGGCACCGAGTAAGTACTCAAAATATTTGTCAAATAGGCAAAAAAAATTAAGAATGAATAAATAAAGTCTTTGATGGCCTTCAAGTACAGTGCCTTGTATCCAATAGTCTCTCAATGAGTGACTGGTTTATAGTGCACAGCTGTATTTCTGTAGAATTTAAGTAGAGAATTTGGAATATGGTGCAAACCATTCTACCATTTTCCTTAAGATAAATGAGGGGCAGTTTTCAGAGAGGGGCAGTCTTCCACGATTGGAATAAGATGGATTGACCCTCAGGGGTTTTATCTGGGTAGCCCCAGAAGACTAGGAAGTGGTCTCTGTTTATATAAAATGCAAGTTGGTCCTATTGTTTAAGCTTCTCATTATGCAAAGAGCTAGCAAGTTATGTATCTTATGCCAAGCTCCTCTCAAGTTTCTATCTAAAAGATGTCTGACAGTTTTAAATTTGCTTTCCAGCCCTTGCTTAGGTTGCCCACTGAAGAGAACACATCTCATTCACTGCAGTTTCAAGTTCCCATTGCACCTGCATAGATCACAGAATATATTTCTACGTGCTGTTCTTTTTTTTGAAAAGAGAGAGAATATGAACTGTCTTGGTCCTCTTTTACATGCATTTAGACTCAGATATCTTATTAGTGTGTCACAGATATATATTATATAATTTAATATTGAGTAGGGATCAACATGTAGCCAATTCACAGTCATAGACTTGGTTATAGCCTGTTCCTACCTGAAGACATTCAATGAATGGAAATATGGATTTACAAACCAATATTAAGAGGTGGTTATTCTGATTAAAACTATCAGCTTCCGCATCTGTTAATAGGCTAGAGACTACTTACTAGAGTTCAGATTAGTGTAAAAAACATTTTTAAAAAAGCCTTAAAAGCTTGTATGTTATCGAAGATCATTAAGAAATGCCTTCGTAGGACTGTAGAGCCAACGAACAACTCTAACAATCAATGCCATCAATAATTTCCTCTATTATATTTAATGTCAACTATTGATGCCCAAAAAGCCAGCCCTGTTCCAAATATGTTCTTTCAATTTATGAGCAATCAATTCAGCATACCATTCCCTCTGACCCACAGCAGGCAAACTGGCATTAAGTTTATAGTTTCCTAATTATTAAGAATAGGAAGGGTTTTCATAGATCATCCAATTCTAACTTCTTGTTTTGTAGATGTGAAGACATAGGGCCTACTTACTAACCCAAAGCTACACAGCTAATAAAGTACAAAGCTAGGAGCAGACTTTTAATCTAGGGCTTTTTCCTGTCACCACATTACATAATGAGTTTATTTCATGCCAAAGTCAGCACAACTTAGAGTTCATTGCCTATGGTTTTACACCATACCTAAAACACTATTCTCCAACCCACATTACTCCTGGGTTTATGTTCTTTTTATATGCCTAGATTCCAACGTGAAGAAGGTTCTTGGAGTATGTGGTAAATGATATTTTCCAAGGACGGTCATAATAATATTTTCCATTTCATATACTCTTCTACTTTGTGACTCCATTTCCCCAATAAGAGTTTATTTCTTCAACCCCTTTGAATCTGAGTGGGCCCTATGATTGTTCTCTTCAACTGAACGCAGAAGTAATGACGTTCTAGTCATAAGAACCCTTAAGTAGCCTGGCAGCTTCTGCTTCCTGCTTTTTGGAGTGTTTGCTGTTGGGACAGTTCTCAAAACTCAATTTCTAAACTGTGAGAAGATAGAGCCACATGACAAAAATATCTCTTGATGCTCCAGCCCAGCTAAGCTTCCAGCTGACAGCCAGTGTCAACAGCTAGCCATGTTGGTGCCATCTAAAACATCCAGCCCACTTGAGTTTCAAATGACTCTAGCCCTAGCTGATTGAAAACTGCCTATAAGTACATGAAAGACCCGAGGTGAAAACCCCAGGTGAGTCCAGTCAACTCATAGACCTTAGGAAATATTAATCAATTTTTGTTTTAATTCCACTAAGTTTGGAGGGGCTTTGTTATACAGCAATAAGCAACTGGAATAGTTTGCACAGAAGTCAGCAGTCCTGGCTGCCCACAGATTCATGACATTAAACCTCAAATGCACTCTCACCTCTGCCAGGCAAGCCCTTCTTCAAGCTTCACTGACTCCCGCGCATATGCTCACCTTGACAGATCCAGCTCTCCCACTCTTCCTGTTAGTGAAACTTGTCAGATTTGAAACTGATGACTGGGTATGTGGATTTTCAACAGAAATTCTAGGAAAGTTCGAAATTTCTTAACATAGAAAAAGAATACTCTATTTTTCCATATGGTTATCTTCCAAAAGGGTCAACAGAGGTCATAGAGCCTATGAGCAAGTTGGATATAATGTTGACCTTTCCAGAAAGCACAGCTAAATTTAATACTCCACATAGTAACTATTTTAGCCTGAAGGGACAGTATATTTGCTTCTTCCTTCTACAAAGTTCTGGCATTTATATTTTTACCTTAACAGTTGTATTGCATACATGTCTTAATTTTAAGTCACCTCTAAATCTTCCCGAAAACGAGCAGGGTCTAGATTAAAAACAAATAGTATTAAGTCCCTCCCCCTGGTCTCTGCTGGTCAGGTCTTCTCCCAAATCTATGACAGATACTTTGCTCTTGTTGTTTAGAATAGAGTTCCCCAAAGCACAGGACTTGTACCAATGGCAGAACATGGGACTTTTAAGATAGACAAAAATTGCTAAATTTTTAATTTTAATAGTTATGTATTTTAACATATATTAGAAAAGATAAAACTGATATACCACATATATTATTATACTGAACAAGGTTAAGTAAACAAGCGAGTTGATTTTAAATAAGAATGTTGATTTAAAACTGCTTTCTAGATATGGCCAAACCATGAACGTGGTAAATAAATGATTGGGAAACATTGATTTGGAATTTCTGAACGACCTTCGGGGTTCTAGGTTTCACTTCTCTTACCAATGATTTGTTGCTGGGTAGTTATACCTTTCTGGCTTATTGATTTCCTGCTCTTTGAGTCAGCAAGCTATTACCTGCCACAATTGGAACTCACATAACCAATATTTCTTCTATATCTCATTTCATCAGCAATTTTAACTCACATTTTCCCCCCTTTAATAGGAACTCACAAAATCAGCTCAGGAACATCTCTATGAACTAAAAATCTGCTTCCCAGACATGCTCCTGCTTTTCAGAAGTATCCCAGAGCTAGGAAGCATAGGGTTGGATTTCCAAACCATGCTCATCCCAAGAGACCCACATACAGGAGACAGAGATATCACTCTCTTTTCTTATCCCCTTTCCTCCCCTGCTACAGACTCATCCCCAGATTCTTTTGATCACCAAGTGAACGTAAGCACTGATCCCTACCTCCACTGCCATTATGTAACCACCACCGTTTTCTTTGTCTCTACATTTTCACCTACCCCACTGCCACCTTCACCTTACACATTTTATGTTGGAGTTGGAAATCTTGTATTAACACTTCCTGCAAAGTTACAATTCATGTGACTCATATAAATGAATTGCAATTGAAAACGATTCTGGAGACATCTTTGAAAAGATAACTTATTATGTCCTTTTATCAATGGGGCAATGAACTGTTTCCATTTTGAAACTTCAAGTACTGCTGAGGAATGTGTGCCTCTTCAATCTTAACATCAAATAAACTATTCCCTGTAAGCCAGATCGAGATCCACTGGCACATGTCCTGGTCTTAGATGCCTCACAGACTTCCTCATTTAAGACCTTTGAATTTACCGCCTGCTTTGGAGATACAGTTCTCATCAATTCCCATTTATTAGTAGGTGCTTAAAAGAAAGCACTTTCTGACACGCAATAAAAAGCAAACCTAATGAGCAAATGGCAGTGAACTTGAGGGGCACTTTAGGAGAAGGTCCATCAGTATTCATAACTCTGACACACTATAAAAGACACTTTAGTGCAACGAAAATGTGTCAGAAAAGATATTGAGTTAACCAAAGGGAGAATTTTCTGATAAAACACATAAGAGCACCCATTTCAAGTGATCTGCACTATTAATATATTTTCACCTTTACTGACAACTCATTTACCAAGTGTCAGATGGATGGTACTGGAGACAGCACTGATATTAACTCCCAAATGAGGTTCTATAACAATGAAAGGCACATAAGTATTCCTGCCTAGCATCTTCTCTATAATTAATGTCCTTGGCCTTGCCTAGGCAGCTGATGCCACTCAAAAATTAGAAAAATTATCTTTGAGAATAATTCTTATCATGCTATAAAGGGCACATTATAGTTTATTTTTTACACAACACATCTTTCAAATGATACAGACAAAAGTTAAAGGACATCTTCAGATTCTTAAGGAAACTTAATCTTGATATTTCGAAGCACTATAGATAACTTCACATTATGATTCTTTAGTCTAAGATTCTTTAGTTTCTTAGAGCCAACTCAGTGAAACAAAACCCCAAACCCAAAGAATGAAGTCAAGGCAAAATCTCTGCCATCACACATCAGGGAGGGGAAAATGTATAACCACACTTGCATTTAATTAATATAATGATAAGCATGGCCAATAAGTGTAACCATTCCCTAAGTCATACTGGTATGCTACTTATATAAAATAATGGGAAATTTTTCTTCCTTTTATCCTCTTTTTTAATGATGGAATTCTAATTAACTTTATTTTTGCCCTTGATTTATAGCATCAATATTTTTGTATTATTCTTTAAAATCATACATATATGAATGTTGCACATTATAAAAGTTAATAATAATATTCACAGAGAATGGAATAAAGTACTAGGAAGCAACATGAATGACAAATGTAATAAGAGCATACTGTGAGTTTTATTGTCAGCACCAGACTCAATTATTAATAGTTTTCTGTAAGATTTCCACAAGTGGCAATGTAGATTATGGAAGAGCAGCATACTTCTAGAACTGTTATCTCTTTTTATCTCTGTGTCATTTAAGTGAAAATACAGTTAACTAAGGTAATTTGATAAAAATATTTGGCTTTCTCATGTGAAATATAGAGGGGGAAAAATGAAAACAAAACAAAACAAATAATGCTACAGCATTGGCCAGGATTCAAGACCAGCTTAAACTCCGTTTAATGCCAAAACACAAAAGACTCCAACTTGGCCTGCTTACATTTCTACATTCACTATAAATTTGCTCTGAAAGCCACAAGGCCACTTTACCCAGAAAATTGCAAAAATAGACATAAGAATTTCACTGGATAATTTCAGGTCAAACTAAGTATTCACTTTCTAGCTAGCTTAGGTAGTGAAGAAATGTTTTATGTGATCATGAATCTTTGACTTTCATCTGTAAACTGTATTTCTAAATGCTCCAATAAAAATATGCAGAGCTCTCAGGGTATGCAAGGAAACATTAATCCATTGCTTTTAATGTGCCTTGTGATCTTACCTCATTCATTTATTCCTTCTTCTATGCACTCATTCATTTGTCATACAACAATAATTCATTGAGCTCCTTACATGGGCCTGGTTCTCTGATAGAGCCTTGGGACTCCAAAGATTATTAAGATGTAGTTATTATGCTTGCACAGTTTTCAAGTGGTAAGAAGATACTCTTGATACAATGTAAGTATCATGTTGGTGCTTACCAGGTGTGCTCAGGTGTTGTGTGTGTGGATATGTGGGAGTGCAGTGGTAGAAAGAAAGGGAAGGTAGGAGGGAAGAATTTCCCCGGGGTAGAAATCTGAACAGAATTTCCAAGGATGAACAGGAAATACCATCATTTAATGGGCATTCAGAATATGAGTACCATGCAGCAGAAGAAAACTATGAACAGGTACTTAAGGAGGTAGGATGGAAAGCAAAGTAGAGATTAAAGGCAAAGAAGGAGCAAATATTGGGTATATTTTGATCCCTACTTACAAGAAAAGATATTGAGGGTTCTGTGCGGTCCCTTAACTACTAATTGGTAGAACTAAAGTTTGAGCTCATGGGTGAAGTGGTGAATTGAGTTTTAGATTTATGTTTGAAGCAGTGGTGGCCTGTGTATTAGGATATCAACTATTTAGTTAAAGTTACACGTCTGAAAAATGTAGTTTTCACTCCTGTATTTGTTTACTCATTTATATACCAGGCAAATAAATTTTTCTAGAGGTTATAGGAGTAGACATATGATAAAGCTCAAAAGTCTCTGCCTTGATTGAGTTTATATTCTAGTGGGAATAGAGTAAGGTGGGGGGACAGGTAATAAATGGATATATTAAAATTTATGTGTGTGTGTGTGTGTGTGTGTGTGTTTGCGTGTGTGTCCAGTAATAGGGATGGTGGCATTGGAGCACCTCAATGAGATGATATTCGTATAGTGGAGGCAAGGGAGTGAGTCATGTGGATAACAAGGGAAGAGGTAACAGCAAGTGCAAAGGCCCTAAGGAGGAGGTAACAGCAAGGTCAAAGGCCCTAAGCCTGGAACAGGCCTGGCATGTCTGAGGAAAAGGAAGAGCAGTGAGGCTAGAGCAGAGAGAGGGAGTGATTAGGAGAAGGAGGTAAAGAGCAGGCCAGATTATATAGGATCTTGTAGGTCATTGTGAAAGCTCTGGCTTTTACTCTGACTGAGATAGAACACCATTAGAGAGTTTTGAGTGGAAGCATGATATGAGCCTACTCACATCCTTAACAGAGGATAGACTGAATAGGGCAAGGGCTAGAAGCAGAAAAAAAATTAGTTAGGAGGCCATTGTGATAATACTGGAGAGAGATGGTGCTGGTTGGACAGGGTAGTAAAGCTGGAAGAGGAAAGTAGTGGTTAGATTCTGGATGCATTTTGAAAACGAACCAATGGTTTTTGGTAATGGATTAGATATGGAGTGTGAGAGACATAGAGAAATTCACAATGACTCCAAAGTTTTGGACATGAGCAAATGGAAAAATGGAATCGTAATTAACTGAAATGGTATGAGGAAGTGAAGAGATAATAAACTTGGATTTGGAAATGTTAGATTGAGATGAGTATTAGACACCCAAGTGGAGATGTTTAATAGTCAGTTGGAATGTGAGTCTGGAGTTCAAGTGAAAATCCAGACTAGAATTATAAATGTATATTCACCCATATGTAGTTGATATTTAAAGTTTTTACAGATGAGATCACCAAGGGTAGTGTAGATATAAAAGAGACAAAGCCCATTGAGTGAGCCCTGGGACACTTGACAGCTGAGAAATCTGGAATGTAAGAAGTAAATTGTCAAGGAAACTCAAAATAAAATACTCAAGAGGCAGAGGGAAACTGAGGAGAGTATAATATCCCAAAAGTAGAATGAAGAAGTATTTCAAGAAAGAGGAAATGATACCTTTGTCAAGCACTACTGGAAGGTTAAGTAAATGAGGAATGATCACTGACCTACGGATTCATCTGTGTGAAGTCCTTTGGGACTCATTAGTATATAGGTGAAACTAGAAGCCACTTTGAAAATTAACTAGTTTCAAAGATTAATTGGCTCAGAAATCAGATTACAGAGAGTTAAGGGTGAAAAGGAGGTGAAAAATTAGGACATTAAATGAAAGCTCTTGTTTCTAGAAGCTTGATTATAAGAAAAGAAATTGAAATCCTTGAGATTAGTAGGACACCAACATATCAAGAAGAAAATACATCATTTTTCGAAGACAGGTAGGCCAGACTTTATTCCTCTGGGTTGACAAGAGGGAGGAGCAAGGGACAAGGAAAGTTTGAATATTTAGAAGAGAGAAAATGTGATGGACAAAGATTTCTGTGTGATTTTAGAGCTCGTTCAACCTCTTGCCTCTATACTCCTATTTGCTAGTGAATTGTCATCTAACAAATTCAATAGTCTGATGCAAGCAGCCAATTATCAGGGCACCACAGTCCATGTGATCATCAGTAAATATGATAAAAAGGTATATGTATGTATATACACATATGAATAAATATGCTAACTTGTATGTGTATATATGTATGTAAATATATGTATGTATATAAATGTATAATAGGGTATATATTAGAAACATTGTATATTTATACATAAAAAACAAAAATACATTTTCTTCCTTCTTTTTTTCTTCCTTCCTTCCTTCTTCCTTCCTTCTTTCCTTCCTTCCTTCCTTCTCCTTCCTTCCTTCCTTCCTTCCTTCCTTCCTTCCTTCCTTCCTTCCTTCCTTCCTTCCTTCCTTCCCTCCTTCCTTCCTTCCTTTTTAACACCATTTCTCTTGAGGGAAGAGCATAAGAAATTCACATTAAGTGCTTTCACTAGCAAAGGAATCTGCTAAACATATCCATAAAAGAATATTTGTCTGAGCCTGGGACTCACTAAAATTCTATGGTGCTCAAATGAAAGCTAAACCGAATTGTTTATAATCCAGTTTATATATCTAGTAAAGTAAAGTAAAATACCAACAAATATAACACAAACACTTCCATGATCGATGTCTTCAGAAACAGCAAATATATCTCTGATAATATTGCAGTGAGCTCAGAGTTTCATGATAAGAAATAGATTACAGTTCCTTTATCATATAACATAAACAATGGAATAAGCTGGGTTTTCTTTATTCAGTGAAAATAATTGAAATATAGAATGCAGTGTGTCTCATCTTTTTCTACATGTACAGAAAGCCAAACATAAGAGGCTGGTATGAGCATAATGGAAATAGTTCGAGTTCTGTTTCTGGCTATTTCATCTGCTTCAAACACAATTTGTTGACCAAATCTAAAAAGAACAACATAAAAACAACAACAAAAAAAACCTTTCATATTTTAGATGAAAGCTTATCTTTCTTTGGATCATAGTTTCCAGTGCCCCAAAGTACTGGCATAAATTGAAAATTAAACAAACTAAAGCATTGTCAGAAATAATCACACACCAGACCAGCCCTCTCACTTCGGTTCCTCTCCTCCACAAAGAAGCTACAGTGCTGCACTGAACAGCCCCTTAAATCTTTATTGTATTTTGCCTCTGGGGCTTGCTCATCACTGAAGGTCTAAAAGTGTCTATTATGGTCAGAAATAACTTTAAAAAAATATTGCACCACTGAGGCAATGAGTAGCTCAAATGACTCCAAAATTGTAAACTTGTAAAATGTAAGGTAAAATAAGCACTTCAGCATTTGGAATAAACTGACTGCTTCACTATGTCATCCTCAGTGTTTTTTGTTTTATGAAGACTAGAAATAGTAAGTTGAAGCAAGAGTACCTATAAAACCCCTGAAGGGACTTGAAAATTTTCTTTCCTTCCTAGCCATGAAGATGAATAGCAAAGTCTGGACTCTGTAGCTGAAAGCTCTTCTAAAAACCTGCTGTTAACTTCACAGAGTGCTTTTCACACGCCTGGGTGGAGACTGGCTAGGTAAAAAACATTTTGAACTGAAAATTAGAAACCTGTGTTTTTAGACCTAACCATATGCATGAGGCTTTCTGTATAAGTGAGACTGTTCACTGAGTGTTGCTTCTCAGTTTCTTCCTGGCAGCTGTGAGAAAATTTTTCATAGTTTTGTATTTTCATGTCACTGATGTCATTGGACCTTTTGGTGGTTGTTCTGTCTTTAGGTTAGTAGCTGCATGATCTAAAATCTGCTTTAAGAATGAGGTTACAGGGAATAGGAATAGATGGTTTTGTCATAGGTGAAATTTTTATTAAAATAATGTATACATTTTAGGAGCAGTATATGTCTTCAAGTTGGTTAGCCATAAAATTGTGATCAACTCAAATAAATAAAAATTAATATGGCATAGAGAACTTAGCATAATAAAACAAACATGAACTTTTTAAATTTTTTAATTGATATTTTTATTAATTACAAGAGAAGTTTTGACATATGTATTGATGATACTCTTTTTTTAATGTGGCTTTGGCTTAGCTGCCATGTGTTGCTTATATTTTAACAAGACTGAGAAATATTATGTGTATATGTGTGTGTTTATAAAATACATACATATATATGTTTTAAGTGTATATATAATATATATAATACATATAATATATATATGTATATTATACACACACACACACACACACACACACACACACACACATATACAGAGAGAAATAATGAGCACAAAGCTTGGGCAACATTGCTTGCAACATTTGGCCTTTAGCTCACAAGGGTAAAACTTACTAGGGAGTATATATTATTTGTCACTAGAAAAAAATCTCTGGTAAACCTAGAGGCACATCTCACTTCCAGGTTTACATGATTAAAATTAATCTGCCGTATAGTTGACATTTGTGCAGGAAGCTATGATTGTACAATATTGGGAAATTGCATATAAGAATTGGCAGGCAACTGTGTTATTATCCAATTCAGAAACCATGAGAGCAATGTCTAGAGTTTAATGACAAGGCCAAGCCACTCTGTTTACATTACCAGACCTCAAAATATAGCTCATGCTACATTAGGCCAGTTCAGTTGAGCCCTTGGACTCCTCTCTCTTTTAGGCCCAAGACTATGGCCCTCATGCAGTGAAAGTTCTGTGGATGGTTTTAATTGTATCTTTTGAAAATGCATACTTTTGATTCTTGGCAATCATGTATATCTGTGGACTTGGAGGAGCAATATAAGGGCATTCAGTACCTTATAATTGTCAAAAAATATATAGTCACAGTTTTATATTTTCTTCCACATTAATACTGCTTCATTAACTATTATTTATTTAATGCATACTATATATCAGGCACTGTTAGGAGATTTAGAAAGCATTATTTTATTTAATTGCTACCACTCTGTAAAATAAATGTAGTTATTATCTAGCTCTTATGAATGAGAAAAGTGAAATTAAATATAAAAAGTACTTTAAATATTCTGTCCAAAGTCACACAGTTTTGTAAAACCAAGATTCAAATCTAGGTTTGCCTACTACTAATGCACATATTCTTTAAAAAAAAAAAAAAAACTTTAAACATTTTTCAAACTTTGTACTTTGAGATAATTTTAGACTTAAAAAGTTATAACAATATAGAAAGTGTTGTATATCCCTTCACCAGCTTTCTCTAATGTTATCTCACATAACACTTTTAAAGAGTACTGATCATTCGTTTGGTACAATGTGCAGATTGGGTTTGTCTGATTTTTTCTATGCTTATGATTGTGCATTTTTGACAAGAATACTCCATGTGTTCTTTTTAGTGCATCATATTTGGGGGTACATGATATCAATATTATGTATTACAAAGTAGAAATTTACTTTTTTATATTATCTTTGTCTTGTAATTGTGTGATAATATTAAACTATAATCCAACATCACACATCTCACAGGTGAAAAGATGGAACAGTTCAAAATATGCTATATTACATCATTCAATAGAAATCATATTGGCTTCCAAGTAGCCATGATTAATTAGAAGATGCTTTAAATTCTTAACCCAATTAGCACTGAATCTGTGTGTGCAGAGGGATGCTAGTAAGTGTTTAATAATTAGCTTTCTGGGAAAGAAAAAGCCTTATTTGTCACATTTGCTGATTCTGTGGTGTAAACACTCCCACCATGGCCCATTTCAAACTATTAGCATTATGCCACTGAACTCAGAATTGGGAGGGGACACACACAGAATCAGCTCTCAGAAGCTACTGTAAGCAGGCTTCAGCCCACCACTGGAATGGTGTATACTTGTGTAAGGCATTTTCATGATTCTAGGCTACAGTTAATAATACCAAGGAACACACACATAGAGATAAGACAAAATTTAAAGTATTCAAGAATAATATTATTATAAAAGACAAATAAATTAATTCCTAGAGAGTAATCATTAAGAATTAGGGTGAAATAATAAGTTTTTTTTTGGGAAACTGTTGTCTTTGCCTCAAGTCTTTAAATAGTGAAGTTACTTGATTCAAAATCTTTTTTAAAATGTCAAATTGTCCAATATCTACATATTATTAAAAGTAACTTCAAAAACATAGGATGAAATAGTGCTCAAAGAAGCAAAAGAACACCTTATACAGTTCACTTTTGTGGCATATTTCCTTCACTTCTCTTTCACTAGGACACCACTGGGCTGGAAACCAGTTTCACAATACACTCTTGCCTTCCTTACTACTTATTTTGCCTTCCTCACAGCTGATCTAGCAGTAGCTATTAGGGAGAGATCTATAAATGCCAATTTTAATGGAAAACAATTTTTAAAAACATATTCCATAGCATACAGTTGTCTTAAAATTTTTTTTCACAATTTAAATTTTTACATTATGCTCTGTAAGGGGAAACACACATTTCCTCACTGAAAAACAGCTTTCAGGTATTGGATTTATGTGATTTATATTTCTAAAACAACTAACATCTCATCCCTTTCATACACAGATCACAATTACCATTTAAAGGAATCAATTTTATATAAGAATGTTTTTTCGAGTATGTCATATCTATATGTTGATTTAAAAGTTATGATATTTTGTGCATACTGTTATGAGCAGAATGTCCTCCCAAAGATGTTCATGTCCTAATCCCCAAAACATGGCTAAAAGGACTTAGTGAATGTGATTAAGTTAAGGACCTTGAGATGGGGAGTTTATTCTTGATTATCTGAGTGGGCCCGTTATAATTACAAGGGTTGCTTACAAGTGAGAAGCAGGAGGGTCGGAGTCAGAGCAGATGTGGCGATGGAAGCAGAGGTCAGTGGGATGTGGCCACAAACCAAGGAATACAGGCAGCTTTTAGATACTAGACAAGACAAAGAGTGGATTCTCTGCTAGAGCCTCTAGAGGAACACAGCTCTTCTGACACCTCAATTTTAGCCCTATAAGACCCATTTTAGACTTTTGACCTCCTGCACTGTAAGATAACAAATTTGTGCTGTTTTAAGCCACTAAGTCTGTGGTAATCTAGTAAGCATCAGTAGGAAACTAATATGCACAGGCAACAGTTTTATTGAGATTAGCTTCATTTGTCTTTTAATATTCATTTTAGCCTCCATCTTCCTCATCTTTCTCAACTTCCTCATTCAATATCTATGACCATTCAAAAAAATGTATAATGTATTTATGGCCATGGTGTTCAAAGTAGAACTGATGATTATTGCATAAATCTAAAATAAATATTTCATCTGAAAGTATAGTAAAGTATGTTTTCAAAATATGTGCAACCATTATTTTAATGAGAAACAAGGCCTTAGAAAAATTAATGTATACTTACAGAATTAAAAGCTTTTCATGTCACAATGTGCACACCTTTAAAATGTTTCTGCTCTGAGGAAAAAATAAACAACTTATTACTTTGTGGTTTATTTGTATTGACACAGCCAGAAAGTAATGCCATATGGAATAAAGAGATATGTTGGTATGCTGTTCCAGTTGGAAATCATAGCTGATACTATCTCTGTAAAGCAGTAAAAATTCATTTTAAAAAATATAATCCTGAAGTACTATAAGATTTTGAAGTGTCCTTTGCATTAAAGTTTGAATTCTCTCATGATGTTGAATGTATTTTTAACCAGGTTTGAAATCTCGAAAACCGCAAACCAGAAAATAAAATTAATCAGAACGCTCCTTTCCTTTGTCACACCAGATCAAATAGATTATGTATGTTAGAATATATTTTAAAAATACATTTTCTATTTTTTAAAAAATTAAAGCCCAATATTTACTTTTACTTTAGGTAGTACATATATGATCTAACGTTTAGGTTGGCATGATAGAATAGAAAAAACCATGAGCTAAGAATCAGCCCCAGATTAATACCCTTTAATTCCATTTCTTTTTCATTACTTGCTATACCTACCCCTGTAGAAAAAAGTGAGATATTATGTTTTAAAAATACATTGTAAATGGTCAATTGCTATTCAAATGAAGATATTATCCAGGAAAGATCTTGAAATATCCCATAGCATTATACCTAGAAGTAAAATGCTCCCCAAAAGGATTTTCTCATTTTCTTATTTGGAACTGTGTGTTTGTGGGGTGTGTGTGTGTGTGTGTGTGTGTGTGTGTGTGTTTTCCAGGCTGCATATCACTGGCTAATGAATTTTAGAAAACATAAGATTTTCACAATAACTGTAGATTTTAAATTTTAGATCAATTATTTAAGTCTATTTTTTAAAGTTAAGAATAGAGATTTATTTATTTGATTGTAGACATCTAGAAATTAAAAAAAAATAAGCATAATTGTTGTAAGCCTCTAAAGATGTTGTTATGCTTAGAGTTAAGGTTCAGGTTGCTCTTTTTAATATTGCAACAAGCTCACACATCATTAATCACTGAGAAGTGGCCCCAGGTCATGGTAAATGGATGGCCTAATAATCAGACGAGATGTTTGTTATTTCTAAATTATTGTCAATAAGTAGAGTGAGGAGGTGACAATTCAGTAACTAATGCTTATTATCTGAACTTTTTATTTTTTTAATGTAAATCAAGAACATAAGAAGTAGAAAAAGGAGCCAAAAGCATAACACATATAATTATAGGAGACAGTAACAATCATGGTAAAAGATGTGTTCATTAAAAACACCTCACAACTATCATTATGTGTAAGTTGTTCTGTAATTGAAGACTTTGTTTCTAACTTTGTTTCTTAGCTGCTTGTATGTAACAAAAAAATGGTACTCAAAATCTTTTTTTTTTTTTTTTAATATTCTGACAGGGCAAGAAAATAGTGGAGATGGGAATATATGGAAAATAAGAAAAGGATGAATGGGGATCGAACAAAATGGACTTCATTTGGGGCAATGCACATGCAGAAATAGAAAATAAAATAAAATATAGAGAAAAAAAACATAGAAAATGGGAGAGAGAAGGCAAGAGGTTGAGAGGACAGAAAATGGACTATGGTCAGTGCAAGCTACTCTGCCAATGAAAGAGAGTTTGAGGTTCTTAGGAAGTGAGCAGATATAGAGAATATCTAAGAGTTCTGCACTTAGCAATAATCAGTAATCCAAGATCTAGAATGAACTGGAGAAAATTACAGTATGGTGGTTTTCGGCATGGTCTACATTCTTAGGAGCCTGGTCTCCCAATAGTAGAGGTGCTATAGGAAAAGCTGGGAAAACATGGCAACACACAGTAAAATGGAAAACAAATGTTAGCATTGGTCCTAGAAACATCTGATAATCAAAGTAAAAGGAAGAATTCTCATGAAATCGAGTCTAGGGATCCTGGGTCGGCTATCATAATCATGAAGTAAGGAAGAGGGAGACAAAAGGAAATCACAGAACAGGAAAATAAAGACAAGAAGCAACTATTTTGATATTCTTAAACTTTATTTAGGACAATGAGGTAAAATGAAATTTATGCACTTACTGAAAACAAATTATATGAATTCAAATTCTAGTTTTGATCTTAGATGGGTATGTCTAGTTGAGAAAAGTGTTGGCTTTGTAGTAAAAACAACAGCAACAACAACCACCACCAAAAAAAAATCCCCCAAAATCCATGTTCAAATCCCAGCTCGATGTGAACCAGCTAAGTAAGCTGTTTGACAACACCAGTTATTGAAAACTAAGATTTGATTGGTTTTGTTCTTCCATAAATTGACGTTAATAATCCCTACTGTTAGAATTATGAGAGAATACCCATGGAAAGGTCACAGTATTTATGTTGATGGTAATGTTAGCTACACCACTATTAATATACTACAGAACCATAAGCAAATCCTTGAACCTCTGTTCATCTTAGTTGCCTAATCCGTAAAATGGGGATGACGATAACAAATTGATAGTCTGGAGGGAAGCCTAAATGAAATCATTTATACAAAGTGTCTAGTATACAAGTGGCTGTTAGTATTTTAAAATGCACAGGTTTCAAAATGACTTAAGTCATTTTTTTTCAGATTTTTTTCAGATAATGAAAATATATTTAGAATGTCTGACTTATTTTTTTAATTTATATACTTGATATATTTTATATTAAGAGAAAGGGATTCCACACAGATTGTTAGTGATATTTATACTTTTCTTAGCAAAAGCACTGAGGATGGTTTCTGAAAGTCATTAGACCACTAAAATTCTTTTCGTCTGTCAAATTAGCTCTAAATCTGCTTCCAATTTTCAAAATTCCATCCACCTCCTCTTAGCTATTATCATGTCTTCTGCTAGTAAGAAGATATAACTAATTGCCTCTGGGAAATAGAAAGTTCTAGATATATCAAGAGTTGTAAGGTTTGTTCTCTGAAAGGCTAGTTGGAAGAAACAAATTAAGTTTATTTTGAAAACATTGTCCATTTTCTATTAGCCCTTATTTTCTTCATATCGCTATCATTGTTTCATATGCTGTGTAGCTTCTACCACCATGCTGGGTACGTAGAAGCTATGAAGAAAACAGTTTTCGTTCAGGTGCTTAGAAGCATAAGACTAAGTTTTCCTCACAATATTTTTATAAATCGTATTCAAAGACCCATATCAGCCATGTTTTTGTAAACAGAGATTTAGAGTAGGTACTTAACTAGAAGCTACATTATTATAATTGATTTCCAAATTTAAAAACACACAAATTTTAAAAAGTTATAATTAGAGCAGAATACAACACAGTCTACTTTATTGGGACCCATATTGCTGTCACTATAAATGTCACTTTTCAGCACCATGTCTCTTACCAAACAAAACTCAATTTGAAATGCCAGTTTTTGTGAAAAACTTTATCCAATTGTCCAAATGGTATTTGGACAAGAGAAGAAATTTTTCTCTTTGGGTTCATTTTCAGGTTGTTAGCCTAACCTAAAATAGAGCTTCTTTAAAAGTCTGCCCGAATGTTTACTTAAAACAGAGAAGGGACAGATGAGTGTTGAGTGGTAGTGTTACATTGAATAAAGACACGACTGTAAATAACTCTGCAGTTTGAAAATGAATGATGCTTTTGACAGAGACGATTATGTCGTATTGACAACATTGATGTCAAACATGGAGTGAAAATATGAGATTGACTATGAGCAGTTTCCCCCAGTAATCACTCGAAATAGCTTCACTGAGATAAAGGAACAGTAGTAACATATGCATTTCTCCCATTCTCTCTACTTATATTCTTTTCCTTTCCTTGATGCTAGCTTTGTCCACTTCCACTTTGGGGGAAAAGGGTCTAGTGTTCACACTTTGTCAAAGGAGGATCAAATACTACTAGCTATTTCTTTTTAAATTCATTGTTTCCATCGTTAGTATTTGGACAAGAGAAGAAATTTTTCTTTTTAAATTCATTGTTTCCATCGTTAGTATTTGGACAAGAGAAGAAATTTTTCTCTTTGGGTTCATTTTCAGGTTGTTAGCCTCTTTTTCCCCACAAAAAGTGGAAGCCTAGATACCCCAGAAAAGAAGACCAGCCTTGAACTTCTATAAAAGTAATTACAATTTCCAAGTTAGTCCTCATATATCTGAGATAAAATCTTTGTCATGAAAACCTCACATGGAGCTCTTAGCAGCCTTCAAGTCAGTTGGTCACATAACTGCTAAATACTGGCTTACATTTCTGGGGTGGAGAATTTTCTGCATTGTATGTTTTTCAGTTTGGAAAAATGTCATATATTGGAAAGTCTTTATGAGTAAAATAATTTCTCCCATATCTGTCTCTTCATTTCATTTATTTGGTGTATTATTGAGGCTCTTTGGCAAGTATTTTTATCAAATAGAATAATACTCTTTAATATGCAAAATTTTTATGCGTATTATGCTCCTTTTAATATGCATAACATTATTTTACATGTTTAAATATCGTATTCTCTAATTTTCATATTTAAACATGTAAAATAATTTTAACATTTATTAGAACTAGGATACAGTATAAAAGTTAGCAGACCGTATTTACATTCTAAAGTCAGATAAATTTCATACTGTGGGTAAGACCTGTGAGTCACTAAATCTGGACTCAGAAGAATTTGGGGAGGAATTTGTGAGGGCCTAGAATGTCTGAATAGAAAATGTTCAGCCTCCCATTCTTGGACGTTACAATGGGATATTTATCTTGGCAGAGAGCAGGCTGCATAGGCCCTTGTGTTAATCCTGCCATTCTAGCCTTTCACGTGGTCACGCGGCAGTGATGCAGGTCATCTATGGAAAGTATAGATCTTACAATGTGACCTTTCTTTCCAGGGTAGGGAGACAGGTGACTTCTTTTTCCTTTGGAAATAAATGGTGTGAGCTTTTCGTAAACGGATATGTGATTTTGACACGGTAAAGAAAGTATCCAGTATATGATGCTACAACCACATTCTTTGAAACAGGTATCCCTCTGTGAAAAATGTCAGTTTTTGAAGGCTCAAAATTTAGTAAGAGATTTATGAATTCACTGTTGGAATCACTTACATAAAATGAATCACTTCATAAAATGAAAAATAAAATTTATCAAAGGGGAGAAACCTAAGAACACATTTTAACTAAAAAAAATAAATAAATAAGGTAATTCATTAACTATGTGACAATAGTGGATACTTTATTTTATTGAAAAAGATTGCTTTGAAATGTAATTTAATAATTCACCTTTGTAACTGTGTTCTACAAATCTGAATATATATATATATCTACATATGTAATTATTATATCTACATATATAATTAATATATATATATCTACATATGTAATTAATATATATATATATATATCTACATATGTAATTTTGTTTTTACCACAGCATCTTAATTTCTCCTTCACAGGAGACTGATGGGGTATAGAAGATAGTTCTTAGAGTAACAGATTTTCTAAAGACTTTTTTCTTATAAACCTAATATGTTTATTTTTATTTTTATTTCAAAAATAGTACATATTCACTAAATTTTCTATTATTTACTAGTAAAATAATATTTTTGCAATAGACTTGTCTCATTATGCAGAACTATGGGAGACCAGTTATTACTGTGGACTTTCTAACTTTTCTTCCATTCCCTGATTCCCAGCTTTCTTCCCTGCAAGATGATGGAACTGAAATAGCTCATGTCCAGGATCTTTTTGACTCTGAAAATTTATCAGTTTATGATTCTTAATCAGAGAATTGATTCAACACATAATTTCATATGAATACTTTTTTCTCCTAAGCTGAATTTTTCATTGAGTATTTTATCCTTTTTGTAAATTTACTGTTTTGAGAGAGCTAATAAAGCTCCCCTTTTCACCAAGGCATTCTAAACTATTGCCTCTGTGGACTTTGTCTCATGTTTAGACAGTTTTGTTTAGTTTCATAAAGTACTGGAAAATTTTACGTGCTTCTCCTACATTGGTATTTTCTTTCAACATCTTCATTGCACTCTAGTAGGTCAGAGTGCTGAGAGGTTTTGTATTTATTCAGATTTAGAAAATGGGTGTATCAAAAGGCCTTGACTGATATTTCTCCCTCTGTTCTCCATTCTTTCCACAGTATTAGAGAACACTCAGAATGGGGGTCCATCCAGCGCTGTGCTAGAATGTACATAACTGTAGAATGCTTTTTGTCCTCATGCTTACTATATCGTGGGAAAGATGTGTATTAACAAAAAAAAGGTACACATAAATTTATAATTACATTGAGAATGGAAGGAAGAGGATACAAAAAAGAAAATGCCTTAGTGAGAATGAGTTATACTATGTTGTTGAGAAATGCCTGCTTTAGAAGATGGCCTTTACTGGACTCTTGATGAAAGGCAAGGAGTTGGCCAGGTATAATCTTCAGAAAGAATGCATTGTACTCAGAGGGAACAGTGTCTGTAAGGACTCTGAAGCAGAAAGTGATTGATGCTTTCAAGTTGGCTAGTGTGCAATAATATGAGACCAAGCCCTTAACTTCTATAGATGAGTTTGTAGTAAGTCATACAGGAATTTTGTATTTTAAGAGTAGAGTGATTTGGATAATATAATTTATCGTCCAAAATTGGGCAATTTGAAGAATGAAGGTAGACACTGCTAATAATTAAGCTGTGACAATAGGCATAAACTGGGACTTGTCCCAAGAAAATCAGTACAAATTGTTATCTACTTAATGGTAATATAAAGACAATTAAAACCTTTAGGTAGGAGAGTAATAAAATTTGGCATATGTTTTTGAAAGATCATTCTAGCTACTATGTGCAGAGTGGAATGGAGGAAAGCAAAAACGGAAGCAGACTCTTGAAATAATCTAGAGGAAGAATAAGGCGTAAAAAGTAAAGAAATTTGAGGTATAATGTGGCAGTGGAATTGATGGAACTTGGTGATAATTGGATGTAAGTAGGGAGAAAAAGGAGGCTGTCAAATGATTCCCACGTTTCCATTTTTGTAACTGAGTGAGTGGAATTTATTAAGATGTGGAAAATTAAAGAAGCAGCAAATTTGGGGGCCGGAATGGGGAAAAATCAAGAGATTATTTTGGGTATTCTAAATTTGAGATATCTGATGAATCTCCAAATGGAGATGTCATGTAGAAAGTTATACCTGAAATATCAGCCTATTCAGTGGACAAAAATTTAGGAGCTATAAACATTGAGGTGCCATTTGCAGCATTAGAATGTCTGAGATTACTGGGAAGGGATATTAAAGTGATTAGAGAAGATGGCCCAGGACTGGGTCCTGAGTCCCGCAAAAATTAAGTGATAGGTAAAGAAGGAAGAAATACCAAAGTCTTTTGGGCAATTAAGAGGAAGCATTCTGTGTAATTCAAAGAAAGCTTCAGAGGAATTTTTCTCTACCACTCTTGCTTACCATTGACCTTGATAACACACTTCTATTGCTTTATCCTCCTTGCCTGTGTCTTTCTCTACCAAGCCCCTAACATGCATCCCCTTGGATCACCTCTCAAATCCACTACTTGCACACGAATCTTCAACTCAGGCTCTTCTTTGGGTTTGAGAAGGAAGAAACAAAGAAAAACACGAGCAGGAAAGTGTGTTATTGCAGAAGCAAAGAGGCTTTTTCTGGAGTGGGAAAGGATTTTGCATGGGGCTGAGAGGTCGAGCAATACCAGAACTAGTTTGATATAAATCATTGGTGACCCAAGAAAGAGCTGGGATGATGGGCTTGTGAGCAAGATGTCTTAGGAAGTGATGAAGTAGAGGCTGGGTTTAAAGAGAAGCTGAGAAAATAGATATCAGTTGAAGTGGAGATGTGGAACCAAGGGAAGGTTCTGTTTTTATTCTCTCTCTTTTTTTTTTTTGCAACATGAGAGGTATGAGAGGGTATGTGAATGCTGATGAGAATAATCCACGAGAAAGAGATGGAAGAAATAGGAAAGGGGATTAAAAAGAAGTTACTTGAAACATTGAAAAAGACAGATTTTTAAAAGGCTTACTTCCTCCTTTGTAATAAGAGGGAAGTAGGAAATAACTAGATGACAGCAAGTGCACATTTAGTAATGAGAAGATAATGTCATATTTATTATGTGGTTTCTATATTCTCAGTGAACTATGAGGTCAGGTTATTTGCTGAGAACAAAAGGGGATGGGGCAGTGGAGGAGCATAGAGAAGGTATTAAATAGTCACTGCGATGGTGAATGGGAGATCACTTTAGTCTCTCAATGTTAAATGACCATTTGAGGCTGGTGATCATTAATGAACCATGATCCCAGTCTTCTGTGCTTTAAGATTTTTGTTTAGCTGTACTTAGCTCCATGGATGCTGGCTCAGAAAGAAGGTGAACTGTTGGATTCATCACTGGGGTTTGCAAAGTAGATGTGATGGAAGGAGGAAGAGCCCAAGGCATCCAGGGTGTTTGCAAAAGAGTCATTATTAGAAAGGCTCTGGAACAAGAGCTATTGAAGAAGGGAAGTAAATTCCTGAGGGAGCTGGTAGATAGTAATGAAGCAATAAGAATAAAGGACTGCAGTTCTCTGTGAGGTCAAAGAATTGTCACAGTGGGAATGCTCCAGAAGAACACAAGGGGTGATAAGAAAAGAGGGATCTTTAAAAGGATGATTTTGCTTGTGGTGTAAGTTGTTGGTGGAGAACTGTTAGGCATTACGTTTCTCTGAATTTCTACAGATTCTGTCCTATGCTGTGATAGGGCTATGCAGGAATAACTTTGTCGTAGAAAAATCATTTTTCCCTTTCTCTGTTTGTCTAAGGCACCCCTTTGAACTGGGCTTAAATGACCACATTGCTTGATTATAGAAGGCATCACAAATCTGTTGTGGTTTTCTAAGATTCTGGGAGCCATACCTGTCACCTTCTTCATTATCATGGGACTTCAAGGACATACTAAGCTAAGAAAATCCTGATACTGAACACAAATATCATTACTTCCTCACAGGAATTTAAAATGTCCAGTTTCAGCAATATGCCAGTTGTCATCTTATGTTCTTTATACACCAAACTATTGACAGATAAGTAGCAATGTCATGTTTTGTTATGTTTTTCTTCTGAATCTTTGTATGTGTCCTTGCTTGAAGTGGCTTCCTTCTACTGTCTCATATTCCTCCTTTGAAACCTTTTCAAGCATTATCTTCTGTATGGCATCTAACTTGACCATTCCTGACCTTTGCCTCAGTTTTGTTACCTCATCCATTCTCTGTGCCCAAATGGAATTTTATACTTTATTTTTTGTCATATTCTATTATAATAATTTATGTGACTATCTCTTTACTTAGCTGTGAGTTTTTAAAGGCATGAAATGTGTTTATTTTTGTCTTCTGAATGCCTACCCCAATTTTTGGCATATTTTAGGAGTCAAGCAAATCGTTTAAAAAAATTAAGAAATGAACTGATGAATTCCACTTACGTCTTTATAAAGCATGCGGCCATCGCTAGTAACCATCATGATGTTAAATGGCATATACAATTATAAGCTTTTAAACTGAATCTTACATTATTGACTGTCAGAAGAAAAGTGTCACCAAATACACTTTCACAATGAAGCATATCTATCATCTGGCATTTATAACTTCTGGGCTGCTGTGGACTGAGTGTGGTTTAGAAGGTAAAGAGAAAGGGAGACTATGCAGTCCTTCCCATTTACGAGAGGACCTAAAAGCAGAGATTAAAATGCAGAATGACAATCAGATTAAAAGAGCTGATGAGATCCTAATACATCCCTCAGGCCACAGGAGAGCCTGAGGGAGTAATCTTGGGAGGACTACAGGCCATTGAGGGAAGAGAAAAACTAAGCTTCTCACCGCTAAAATAACAAAAGATAAAATGAAACCCACTTATCTGATTTTAGAATTTTATCTGGACATAGAAACCTTCAAATTATTTATTTATACATAGTGATATCAAGCTCTATCAATTCCACTCCAAAGGGAACTCTTAAATACTCAAATAAAATGTCGAGGTTTCCTGCCCGGCTTATTCAAGGAGGAAGATTTTAAAAAAGACACAAAAGCTTTTGAGATACTCTTTTTCTAATACCTTATTTTAAGTGACATATCAAGAATTATTAGTTTGTTTTATTTAATTCAGAATGCCTCACTTTTTACTAGGCACATTTGTATGCATCAAATCTATGTATTCTTTGTTTTACACAAGCCTAAATACAAATATTTTCTTTTATATTTATATTGTAGAAAGTAAGACAATTGCTAAATGAGAAAATTCTTCAAATAGGTCAATTTTCACTCAAAAATAGGGTTTACATGCTTATGTATTCTCATTTACAATAAACTCATTTTAAATTATTTTACCCACTTAATGGTTAGCATACATCTTAGACATTTGAATAACGCTTTTAATAATGCCAAATATACAGTCACACCAGCTTTATTTTGACATAAAAAAATATATTAATTTTAATTGTAGCCTAAACTATTAAATCTATTGACAGTTTTAGGAGAATAATGGGTTAATTTGCCACAAAGGCAAATTAATAGTACAAATAGATTTGAATGTCCTGGTGCCCAAATAAATAGATTTTTATTTATGTATCTGTCTTTGCTTCTCCCAACTTTAAGAGATTCTAGGTTTGGAGATGAGGAGAGAGGATATTTGGGGTGCCAGAGAGCTCAGCAGGGATGGATGTCCAAAATAGGACTCAACCCAGAGTTCTGGTCACCAGGTTCTTGTCTTATGTTGTGAGAAATAATTCACAAAATGAATATCAAGCCGGAAAAGGCAAGATTTAATGAAGCAAAAGTACACACTCGAGAGGGAAGTACAGGTGAATTCAGATTGATTAGCCCCAAGGATGTCTGACTTGGGGGCTTTTGTTCTTCTAGTGTCAAATCCCAGAGATGTGGTCCTGATGTATCCTCATTGTTTCCTCCCAGTAGGCAGGGAGCTTGGTTTCCTACTTTTTCTTATTTGGTGTTTCTGGAACTGTTATGGCATCAGGTACCTGATGGGAGCTATAGTATTTGCAATGCAGATGGTATTATAATGATATTATAATTCACCAAAGGTCAGGTCTCGGCCAAAGACAGCATCTAAGCTGGAAATGACCAGTTTTGGCTTATCTCTCCTTGCTGGGACTGAAACAGGGTGAGGTCCAAAGAAAGGAAAAATTCCAGAGCCATATTCTGGGGGTGAGGGGACCTCCCTGGGCAATCTATCCTGCCTCATCTGTGTGGCTTTAGAATATCTAGGAATGACCTTAGATTTAAACAGGGAATGAGGGAGGAAATAATAGAAGAGAAAGACAAAAGGAAGTAGAAAGTTAGAATTACAGGTAGGAAGAAAAGAAGAAAGAATGCAAGGGGAAAAGCTACAGACATGGTTGGTTTGCAGGGTTCCAATAATCACCTTCAAACCCCAGCTCCATCTCTACTCAAAAGGTCCAATTTTAGACGAAAGGCAGATATAAATTCTCCTGCTGACAAATAAACAGGTTCATAAACTTGCTTTATCTAGAATGTCAAAGAATAATGACAATAATAATATCTGCCTATATGGACAGAGGCCAGGAGTTAAAAGTTACATAAAATGGGAGCTAACAATAGCCAGATATTTCAGACTGAGTGGCAGAAACTAAATCTCGGATTTGAGTCCATGCATTGGAGAAGAAACAGTAAAAATAAAACCCAATACCTTGAATAATCTCTCATGAGTCCTATATTTCTAAGCAGAATAAAAGTCAGCTTTCTAAATTTCAAGTTGTAGCTCCCAGATCATTTTCTGCATTTACATGGGAATTCCTCTTTTGGAGATTGCCATGTTTTATATTATACTATTTTTGTTGGTTTTCTTTTATTTTCCCTTTTTTTTTCCTTTTCCTCATGAAAATTTTTCTACCAATCACCAGGGCACTGGCCTGCAGTTGTTGAAGAACGAAGCACTCTCCTAGATATTTTTTCATATCAGTTCTATTCATCATCCTGGATGATTTCCACATTCATGTGGATAACACATCCGGCCCCATTCCTTAACATTTTCTATCTCAGAGATCGTCATCTTTCCTCTTCTTCAGTCACCCGGTTCAAGGCTAGAACTGGTATTCAACAGTACACATTGGCTGTGAAAATAGTAAAATACCTGTGTGCTGGATGCTAAACATTTTCTGCACAGATGCTCCCTTCTCCTCTGCCATGCCCCTTCATGCCCCTGGGACCTCTCCAGAATTCTCCACAGTTCAACAATTAAAGGGCAGATCCTTGGTCTTGTCTAAAGGACCACCGAGTCCCTACTCAACACTAGGGGCAGCAGTGCCTGAGTTCTCTACCCCAGTCATAAAACATTTTGAATAACAGCCCTGTCCATAGCAGTACACACAATTTTATCAACATCGAAGACTGCTTCCCCTCTGAAATTATACGCCCCTAATTTACACTCTCGTTCCTTAATACAGTCTTTCCACTCTTCTCATTTCTTTGCTCTTCTTTTCCAGCTCTTCCAGAGCCCCCCACTCCCTTGATGACTCAGTTTGCTCTCAATCAGCTTCTCCGCCTTCACTTTCTTCTCTATTAAATCTTGGTCTATTATTTTAACACTGTTCTCTATGACACCATTTTCTTTTATTGCCTTGTCCGTCTGTCACATCTGCTCTGTAAAATTTAAATTAAATTAAATACATAATCCATCTTCTTTGATCTTACAATCACCCAAGCTTTGGAAAGAGCTGGAGAAAACCAAATAAGCTGACAGATCGTTATGTGCCTCAGTGCAGTCTGGTGGCTTTTACAGTCCTGGTCAACTCCCTTGTCCCTTATTACTCATTTCAAATTCTTAGTTTCCTCCTCTAGTGCCTAACCCGCCTCTCAGTATAATCCCTTTACTTTCACCAGTGATCGTATTGTAGTTTGAAAGAGAAACTTGATATTCTCTGGCAGGAATACACTCACCTTTATATCCTGCTACCTCAGGCTTCTGGAATTTTGACCATTTCTTTATGCTCATCCTTTCAGAACCAAGAGAGGTTCCCCTCCATTGTCCAAGGCCAGCAACTACTCATAACTTTTTTTTCTATTATATCCTTTTTCATCACCTCTCAGACTCTCCTCCATCAATGACTCTGACTTTTTTCCTCTGCACTTGGTCATCTCTCTAAGCTTGAAAATATTAAAAAATTTAATATTAAAAAATATTTGTTTTTAAAATATTCAAAAATATTTGTTATATTTGTTAATATTTTTTAAAATATTAAAAAATATTTGTTTTCTTCCACCTGATGACTCTTCTTGCTACCGCTATTTCTATGAATTCGTTTCATTAGAATTGAAACAGTTCTAATTAAGATCACCAACCAGTGTTTCCCCATTTGTCAAATACAATGGACATTTTTTGACTTTCATTTTACCTAACCTTTTGGAAGCAGGTGACACTGTTGACAACTTTATCTTTAGCTGATCTACACCTTTGACCTACAATATCTTCTGCTTTTCTTTCTGTGTGACCATTTCTCAGCTTCATCCAATTCATCTGTCAACTAAAGCATTTGTTTTCCCCTGGATTCTATTAGTCCTTGTTTCTCCAGATATTTCTCTCTCCGGATGATTTTATCTGTAATAAAGTTTTAACAATTATTTGTATAATATTTTCATCTATGGAATAGCTTCAGCTAGCTAATGATGATGACATTAAAATTAATACCAATTATTAATACTATTAGCATTTACTAATCACTTCCAGGCATTGTGCTAAGATCTTTTCTTATATTAACTGATTTACTCATCAATATTCCTGAATTTTCCCACATGTTTATGTCTGAGAGGCAAAGCATATTGCCTATGTCACACAGAAATTAAGTGGCAGAGTTGGGATATAAAGCCAGCTTATCTGACCCCAGAACCCTTTCAACCATATTATAAAACCTGACATACCCAAAATTAAACTCATATTTCCCTATTCATCTTTTTCTATAATCTGTTTCAACAAACATAATCATTTAGAGCAGAACCCAAAGCAGAAAACTGGAAGTCATGCTAAATTTTTTTCTTCTCCAAGCAGTAAATCACTGGTCCTGCTAGATTTTTTTCTTACCTCTTCCTTACATCCTTATCTATTCGGTGGTCTCATTATTTTCCTCCTGCCCCATTGAAAAAGCTTTTCAATTGGATTATGCACCTCCTTCAATTATTGGTGTCCTCCAATTTATCCTTCAGGAACTATTTTTCTCCTTATATCAAATATCTGATTGTATCACTCCTCTGATAAATCTCTAATGACTCCCCATATCCTGCAGCAGTGTTTCTCAAAGTGAATTTTGTGTATCGCCTTCCATCAGAATCACCTGGAGAGCTTGTTAGAAAATAGATTCTCTGGAACCACACCAGGATTTCTGAATTAAAATTGATGGTGGAAGGACCTAGACTCTATATTTTTAACAAGCTCCCTATGTGATTCTTTTCACACTAAAATTTGAGAGCGTCTGGCCTCCAGATTAGGTGCAAACACTTCAGAATTTCTGATAAATACCATCTGACTCGAGCTCGTTTCCTTCGTTCCCTCAATTCTCTTTACTTCTGCACCTACTTTCCGCATTCCAGGTATGCCAAACTTTTTGCAGGTTCCCCCTAATATCAAGCTTTCTTAGGTGTTGGTGGCTTCAGATATGCTTGGTCTTCTACCTGAAGGCCTGTTTCCCCGTATGTCTGGCAAATTGCTGTGTGTGTGTTTATGTGAATGTATCTATTGCATACCTCGAGTCCTCACTAGACTGGACATTTATCCCAGATCAGTGTGAGCTACATAATCATTGGAACTGTGTGTCTTAAAATCTCCATTTAAAAAACACCATTCCAAGTTCAAGCTGCATGCAAAACCAAGTTATGGCTGAGAAAAATGGAATTAATGGCAACTTGGTATGTACTCCGTGTGTAGGTACTTGAATCTTTTAGCAACTTCTCTGTGGTTTATGACTGATTGTTTGGTTGGCAATTCATATAAGCTTTTTGGAGAGGAATTTCACATTTGCTGGCATCTCTTTCAAAGAGCACACCAATGGAAGTGGAGTTCAAAAAGGCTATCTTGGTCACCTACCAAAAGCTCTAATCAGAAATGTTAGGAGTAATTTAATTGAAATCTCTATATGGTCGGTTTATAGCGACACTTACGCTCATATAACACGAATAATCTAGGAAAGGGTGAAATACGGGTAACCGTGTTTATGCATTTGATGTTGAACTAAGCATTACTCTTCACAATGTTGCCAATAAATGTGTAATCTCTTTACAGATAGAAGACTGAGCTCAAAGATGACTTGGAAGAGAACACATCTGGAATTTGAATGCAGGTATCTTATATGTTCTATTATATGTTTTATTTTGGAGTGCAGCATATTGGAGATTTTGTCTTAAGTAAAAGTTGGTGCAGACATTTTTTTTTTTCTGCAAAGAATGGAAATATTCTATGGGCTTTTCCTAGTAACAGACAATTTTACCCACCACATGAATTAACTTCTCTGTTTTAGAAAATGTTATTAAGGATACTGTTTTAATTTTTTTTTTTTCCTAGCTGATCTTTAGGTCATCAACAAGCACAGAGAAGAGTTAATACATTGCCCTTACTCATCGAGGGAGTCATTTAATGTTAATATCTATTTGCCAGATTGGTTATCTGACCAATAGTGACACAGGGGAAAAACTATTTGGGAGTTCGAAGCAAGTTATTTCCCTCTACCCTTTCTCCCCTTCTTCCCAGGCATCCTCTCTCTTCCCATGCCCCATTTCCAGGAAACTGGGACAGCTGGTATCCGTCTAATTCCCTAACAGTTGCATGCTGACTCTGTCACCAAGCTGTGCATTTGTTAGAACATTTGATTTTCTTTCTAAGACTGATAAGAGAGATGGCAAAAGTACTGTGCATTGTTTTTCTTAAGGTTCATTATGGTGTGTGTGTGTGTGTCCGTGTCCCTAAGTCAGGGGAAACTATTAGGACAGAGCTAGATCTCCTTAATGAGCCTAGAGGTGATGCAGAATTCATGTGCTTTCACCTGCAGCTAGGTGAAGCCTGGCGCACAGATAGACAGTGGGGAGGCGGAAGGGTTGGTTATTTATGATTTTGTTGAAGCAGGTACCCTGGCTGCTACTGGGCATCCTGACCCACTTGTTCATTTTTTAGGAAGAAGTGGATACTTTCAATGGGAGAAACTCAAGCATCAGATTTGCTCCTTGGAGCATTAATAAAAGGGCTCAGTTAGCTTCATCTCATTATTTTACTATGAGTATTGACTTTGGCCTAGAGTCATGTATAGATAAAATGGTGCAAGGGCTTGTCCTAAGTGATTACTCAGAATTACAAATCATTTCACGTGTAACTGAATACTGCAGTCTAGCTGGCACCCTGCCCCTTGCTACTCCCCCCTCCCTTTTCTCTAATAGGAGCGCAAATCCAGCTTTGTCTGAAGAGGCAATTAATCTTATTCACTGAAAGCTGAATTTTAATTCACCAGCATGTGGAGGACATATTTGCCTATCACACAGAATTAGTTTAACAGAATTTAGAAAAAAAAATGGAAGTCTTGGCATTCTTGGGGAAGCAAATATCTTTTAGGTACATTCTTTTATTAGCCATGTACATACTACGGATAAGCTTCGTTTTGTAATAATAACTCCATTAAGGGAAACCAGGTTTATTTTGTCTTTGAAAGTGGCTGGTTACGTTTTTGTTTGTTTTTGTTTTTGTTTTTTCCTTTTGTTGTAAAGAAACCCACAATATATGTGTGTTTTGGAAGAAAATGAACAGAAGGTGAGAAAGGTAAATTTTAGTTTTCTAGAGTTTCTAAAAGGCTGTTATGTTTAAGGGTACAGTTTAGAAATGATCAGAAAAATAAAAGGACACATAAAAATCCTAGACAGCCTAAATGCATCCAAATTAAATCATACAGAAGGGTAAGTGTTAAGGTTCAAAATAGCTGGCACTGTTACTGCTGCCTTGGAGATTCTCTCATGTGAAATCTGTTAGGTGAATACTGGGTTTCCCTCCTGCTTCTGCTGTGCTCTATTGTAACATTTTTCCCCTGAGCAAGACCCTAGTGCTTTGTCTGAGGTTTGTTTCACATGTAGACAAAGTGTTAAAAAAAAAAAAAAAAAAAACGAAAACAAAAACACTTTCTGAAACAGTTTCTTAATTCAAGAGATTCGGACAGAAATACGATTTAATGCGTGACCGTGCTTAGTTAGTTGTCAGGTTCCCATAAGGTCAGAAAACACATGAGCTCTGTTTTGTACTTCTGTTTAACACGGCACTCCTCAAAGGCTACCTTATGGTACAGGCAAATATCAAAACATGTAACTGTCTCCTCCTCAGCGAAAGAGGCAATTTGATAATAAAGAGTACAGATGATCTTGTATATCAAATAATAATTAGTAGAGCATAAATCCTAAGAGTTTACTCTAAGATAATTAAAAGGGTGCTATTGGCTTTTCTGTGACTCCTTCTCCACTTAATGGTTGTCTCATACTCCTGGAGCTAACCCTCAGACACGATTGCTTCCCTTGCCTCTTCCAGGAATGCATAGTTGAATACTTAACAGTGAGATGAGACTCAGGGAACAATGGAATTCTTTTCAAATTTGTCCTAATGTTCTGAA
This sequence comes from Pteropus medius, assembly GCF_902729225.1. NCBI lineage: Eukaryota > Metazoa > Chordata > Mammalia > Chiroptera > Pteropodidae > Pteropus > Pteropus medius. The sequence goes on along the minus strand of NW_024351647.1, from coordinate 4,417,595 downwards.
AGTTGGTTTGTTTTTTGTTTGGTTTTTACTGTTGGTGGGCGTGGAGTGGGAGTGGGCCATGTGCAGGGACTCTATCAGATTAAGTGTGCCTAATGGTCACTAAATGTCATGGTGGAACTGTTTAAGCACAGAGCTGTAAAGTCACAAAGCTTTATTGTCTTGTCAAATCATTTGCAGTGTTAAACCTCCAATTATTCTTAAGAAAATAATTTAAAATGTTAAGGTTTTCACATTATTACCAGAAAATATTGGTGTATGTGCCATAAAGATAGATTTTGGAGTCTCTGTGTAAACTTTGCATTATCTATATAAGGTTTAGAATTTAAATTATGCAGAATTGGAATTTGGATATGTGAAATCCCAGAATCACATATTTGCAAATAGGCAATTGCGAATGTTCCAAGACCTGAATGACACTTGAAATGTACAATGGTGTTCATCATTTACTTAATTTTGTATGCTCAGCCACTATATGAGGTGCTTAAACATATTTGAGTGAAGATGTCCTCTTTTGTAATTCTTTTGACTCTCCTGCGGTAAAATCTTCAGTGTTGCAACTATTTGACCTGGAAAAAAATCAAAGGCAAGACAAAAGAAATGGAAAGGCAGGGCTTTCAATATTTCTTACTGCTCTTCAAAGTATATGAATATGTTCTATTTTCATTCTTCACAGACATCACATGACACAAATCCTTCATGAGAAGTTCTGGGTGGTATTCCACTTGTCTTTCTCATCTCAGCTTGGCAGGGCCCATCGGAAGTGTCCTTTCTAGTACAAAGGTGAAGAAAACCTCCATCAGCTCCTTCTTTTGGATGGAGGGCTTCCTTTTCCTGTCTCCTTCAAAAACAAATTCTCAGAATTCTTAATACAGCCCCAAATAAGCAGGATATTTCCATGCAAAATTTTTCCTTCCAAGCCTCTAATCTGCTATCTGGATTGTCCTGAACTTTCCCAAAGCCTGACTATTGACGGTCTGTTTAAGGTAAAATTAATTGAGGTGTTTATGAACTTAAGTTTACTGCAATCGGGGCTAACTGCGTTCAGGCATGGAATTATGAGCAGGTTCTATTATATTCATTTACCAATGGGATACAGAGGCCCTATTAGTTGTGTCGTATAATTTGCTCGAGGTAGAGGTGGTGAGATCTGAACAAAGATCTTTTGACTCTGGAGCCTATGCTTTAAACTGATTTACTCTCTTGCCTTTTTGTAAGCTACAGAGAATAAAGTTTAATGGTTTAAGAAATTAAAGTGACCAAAATGGAAAGCAGAGAGAACTTGTTGGAAGAGGAGTTTCTTTCTATGTCTTAAAATTTACTGTTACAGTAGTAAGTAATTTTCAGATGATTCCTTAAGCCTCTTGCTAAGCAGACCTAGGAGTTTAAGGAGCTCCAGTAAAGATTAGCCTTCTGCAGTATGTGAAAACAAATTCCTGGGTTCACAGGTGTGGAACAAGGAGTACTTACTTGTTAAGTTCATCATGAAGAATGTTAGAATGTTTTAGTTTGCAATTTATCAGAAAACTCAAAAATCCTAATCAGTATGGGATTTTTTGAAATGGTATATGATAAATCTGAAGGTGGGGTACCTCAGGATTGGGAAATCTATCAATTGCATCACTGAGGATCCAGATTCTATTCCTCTTTCCACTCTGCCATCTTCAGCATGACAACCTGTTGGTCTCAAGATGGCCCTCAGTTCCAGTCCTCATATTTTCATACACTAACACCTGTATCTTGTGTATTTTTGTTAAAAAAAAAAAAATTCCTGGAAGTGCCTCCAGAATATTTCTCCTCACATACCATATATTACCATCTAGAACTTGGTCACATGTCTACCCTAAAACCAACTGCTGATAAAGGGAATGTAACATGTTCCTCTGAGACACATTAATTATGATTTCCCATAGTCATATTGACTGAGTGGCCCCAGAACAAAATCAAATCTCTGCCATCTGGGTACTCATGGGGAAGTGAGTGCCACTGGGCATCCCACACTCTAACTCAGTACTGCAGAAGTAGGAAGAAGCAAAGCATATGGGAGTCAGGAAGAGAAGCCCCTTCCTCTTCCAGTGGCCCCTCAGCATCCTGTACTAACGAAGATTAACCTCATGCCAGCTGGCAAGGAGAAATGTTCCACTATCACAAGCAGGCAATGAAGGGTGGCTTTGGAGCTGAGAGGCAATAAATTGGTAACTGCCACAGTTGGCTTGACTGTCAAATCTACTTCTTTCATAAGAGCTTTCTGGGATGCTGACAACATAAGCACCCAAGAAGGCTTTATGAAAAGAAAGCTTAACATAGAAATTTGTAGCTGGAGAATTTACTACATACAAAATAATTAGCTGGAGAATTTAGAAGTTATGAGCATGGAGAGCAATAGCTATTTTTTTTTAACTTGTAGAAATATATATTGTGTATATATTTGTGTGTAGTTTATATATATATTAAAATTTTTAAAGAACATAAGAAAATGAGGATGAAGTGGAGAAATTATTTTCTCTAGGACAATAGCAAGCTTTATGCCAAAGTCTAAGTAATAGTGAGTCCCAGATTCTTAGTAGTTGAAAAATAGGTTGGAGAGAGGAAAAGATGGAGGAAATATCAATGTGCTTTGGATATTTCATTTGAGAGCCTAATACCCTAAAGTGTGTCTTAACTCCTGTTCCTTTTGTAGTGCATCTGTGGGGAGAGAACAATAGGCAAAATGCTCAGGTTTACCATCTATTCCTGTATTCATCTTCTTACCAAATGCCTCCATGTGCTATGTGCTGTATCAGGTGCTGGAGTGAAGAATAGTGAAAATGAGAAAAGAAATGTAGTCAAGTCATGAAGGTGAATAAGATTCTACATGAATTTCTGGGCCTCAGTTGTAGGCAAATCAGATAGGCTCTGCCAAGGTCAGTGAACTGTAATGCACTAATGTATATTACTATTTCAGGAGATCCAACTGGAAGAAGATGAAAGGGATTCATGTTCTCTGTAATATAGCAGGTCCAAGAATAATGTTGTTTCATTATAACATTGATGAGAGGCTGTAGGAACTTTTGTTTCTATCAGTTAGCGTATGGTAAAATTAGTTTTGTTATGCATCGTTTCGCTTAGTCAGAATCGATCGCCAATATTGAGGACTTACTGTAGTTCCATGTTATCTGTTATAATCTCCATAACTAAGTGCCTTTAGGGAGGGGCTGCCCAGTGGAAAAGATCCCCATGATCTTTATTCCCTACCCTTTCTTAGAAGATCTTCAAGCCATAAAAGGATTGTGGAGACAGCTCCCTTTTTAGGTGAATATTATAGTCATCAGTCATCCAGTTGCTTAAGACATATGGAAACCCAACCTTCTATCAAAGGAATGCAAGTCCTGCCAGATTGTCTAAGCAGAACCATATTTCTATTTGAAAGAGCATTTAACTTTAAAAGATTTCTATATAGAAAAACTTCTGACTTATGGTGAGGTCTAATAAAGCTCCTATTTATCCAATCTAATCTCTGAATATTTTTTTAATAAAAATGCTCAAATTTATATATATCCAAATGAGCATTCAATAACATGTGTCATAGGCTCTGAAGACAACTTCAGAGAAATTCCAGTTTTTGTTTTTAGTAATATCTTTTGTTGGAATAGGTAAAATAAGTCACCTCCTAAGGTGACTGTTCTGTGTATTCCAGTATATAATTATTCAAAAAGTGCTTGACTTAATATACACTTTAGAGTGATACATCATATAAAACAGATTCCCTTTCCCTCTATATCAGTACCTGGTTAGTGATCCAGCTCATACTGATTGGAATAAAATGTGTTGGATGCCCAGCTTTTGAGGAAATGAAATATGAAGAAACGGGAAATCTACCATGCTATTCTTTGCAGTAGCCAAAAATCAAAAGGAGAATATGGAGGGGAAATAGAATAGGAGGAAGAGTGAAGAACATGAAGAAGCAGAAGTAGGAAAAAAGGAGAAAGAAGAAAATGTATTATTTCTGAAATCCCAATGTGTTATTATAAAAGGTACATGGAGAACTACAAAAGAAGTCAAATATTTGTATGGAAAGATAATATATGAGGCACCTTTGAGAATTAGGAATGCTGACAACAGAATTTAAAATGTTATACTTATTGTGAAATTGCATTGCTTTTACTTATTCCATGAAATATGTCTTTGGGGACCCTGGTTAATGTAGTTTGGTTGATTATTATGTTTTAACATCCTGTGGTGAAAGCAATCTGGCAAACTAGCCACATTATGGGACAGATCCTAAGGAAATATACCAAAAGAAAGAAAGCTGTTTTCTCTCAACTCAACTCTGTTTATATTTGGTGGCCCTATTGAGAACATGATTGGCAACACTTCAAGAGCTTACACTGTGATACTCTGTCAAAATACAGTGAACAATCAACTATATCATACTCAATATTTGTTATTATCACTTTACAAATATCATGTTTGGAGCTATGATTTCCATTTTAGACCTGCCAGATGCAAAGGTTAATAAGCTATAAATCCTACTTCTAAGGAGCTTGTAGTCGAGCCTGCCAAATAAACATTTAGGCTTCTATAAGAGGAAATAAAAATTAAAAGTTATGATCCTCGAGATTATTTTTCTATTAACCTAACAATTTGAATATGGCATGTGACTTAACTAATATGACTTACTGATTCTACCCTGTGGAATTTGAGTTTTTTGGCATTGGATTGAAATAACCTAACCTAACTAAAATTAGGGTAACAACTTGGGAGTCAATACAGGGCAGGGATACAAAGGATGTTCTCCCTTTAGGAATTCAAATTGACAAAATTTTTTGAGCCTTTCACATTATGCATTAGTATTGAATCAGCTGTTACACATCCCAGTCCAGAGAATCTTAAAGATGATGATAAGTATCTTGAAGGACCCTGGGATGAAAGTGTGGCCCAGACATCTGTTAGGTCATGTAGATAAGGATCCTCGTTGACCAAGGTGTTATTGCCTCTCTTCACAGGCTCATGTTCTAAATTCATCAGAGTGTTTGATTCCTAGAAGTAGAGGCTAAAAAAAAACTTTTAGAAAGAATTAAAAGAGTTATTAAAGAGTATCTGTTTATAGCTATTTGAGATGGAGAATGCATATTTACAAGTTGCTTGTAAATGTTTTTAAACTCATTTTGGAAAAATCTAGCATAAATAGTGGATAATTAATAAATATACCTCATGTTTATGAACACTGGCATTTTCTTATTAGTTTGGAATGTAAAATAAAATGATATGGAACATTAATTCTGTACCCTAAGTCATATGGTTATAGTGATAATATAAATTATTAACTAAATGTAGAGGCAGAAATCTATGTAAACAAATTTCAAATAACACAGAGAGAACATGAAGATGTTTCAACAAAAGATTTTTTAAGATCAAAATGAAAAGTTCCTCAAATTAATCCCTGTATTTTTTTTTTTTTTCCTCTGTATCTAGACTTTGAAATCACAAGGTCCAATGTGACTTCAGCCCTGAGTACATTTCCTCTTGCTTTTGTACACAGGTCAACCCAGTAAATATGTTTAGAAAACATAGCTAATATAAGTAATTTTTATAGTGTTTTTTTTTTTTCCCCAGAAGATTGTATTTTGACAACCTGGTCTTTAAGAATATTGACTGAGGCTAAGTCCCTATTAGGAAATCAAAGGTTCTGTCATACCTAAGGAACTTAAACATAGCATGTCCTTGCTGATGATACACAGCAACTATTCGTAAATGTATATTAAATTGTCTAAGTTATAATAAAAAAGAGCTCAATCCAAATAAACAGTTTCCTATTTGATAAAACACAGAAGCTTTCATGTAAGTGGCTTTTCCTCAATTATGTAGATGAGTCCGAATTTATCCTGTAGCACAGCCACCAGACAACTTAAAAACATGTTTATTTTCTTTTGTATTTGACCCTCTGAGTCAATTAGCTCCACCTGGCTGATTTATAGCTCAATGAAAGAGAATTCTGAAGATTTTTCTCTTTGTTAGTTTCATGTTTGGAGTAAATACTCTGAACCTTCTATAAATGTAATGATTTTCTCTGAAAACTCACTAATATCATAACTATACTAATAAAAGCATAATGTATATTATTAGTTTTGAACTCTTGGCCATGGTTATCTGTGCATCTTAGAGATGGTCTGTGCGTGAGTGTCATAAATGACCATTTTATAGATAGATAATGTTCTTAATCCATAATTCTTTATTGCTGATGGTTATTGCATTAGATGATGACCCATAGCTATTAAGAGTCAGTTTTTAATATCACAACCACTTAGAAAGGTTAATGGACTCAGTTTTGAGACTTAACCTTTGGATGCTACAGGTTAAGAGGTTATATTTGTGCTCTAAAAATGCCAGAAATATCTACTTATTTTCATTTCTCGATGTACTTTTAGTGTGGTTATTTACAGTAACTGTTATTTACCAAGCAAACTGAAGGAAACAGTGTGTGACACATAAGATAACACATTTCTAGAGCAGTGAGATTCTTTCAAAAATCTTCATTTCTTATTTGGCTTCTATTATTTTTCATTTAAAGACAAGAATTGTATGTGAACAGGTGTAACCTAAATCAGTTGAATATTTATTGTGGCTGTTTAAAAAAAAAGCAAGATTATAATTCATAGTTGTCTTGGCTAGTTTGGAAAGTTCACATGCATTTGGTGGGGGAACTGGTCATTTAGGGAAGGCATCCATTCTTATGGATGATACCTGTCCATGCCCATAATTTTCAGAGGAGAAAATAGTGCCTATCTGGATTCAGATAATTTCATTTCAACAGTATAATTGGGGTTCTGTAGTGGCCATTTATCATTTATTTTGCCACCCATCATCTTTTATTTTTAATACCACCTTTACTCTCTTTTATTCCATTTATTCATTGTGAATAGGTGTTGTGGGAGGAAAATTCCTTCTATTGTGAAAGCCAGAAGCTGAGTGTAAATAGTTCAGTAATGGCTCCCAATGAATTACATCTTCTTGTATCCATGGGCTCTGGGCTTGACCGTGTGACTTGTTTTGATCAACTGGACATAAGCATGATGCAAATAGAAGCTTGAAAAGTGCTTGAACCTTAGGCTACCCTCCCTTGCTTGCTGCTTTTAGAACATATCCACAATGTGAAAAGCACAGGCTATGATGTGTGAAGAGAAACCCTGAACCAGTGGCTTCCTTGTAAAATTAATAATCAGAAACGGGTGTAAGGCCATCCAGTACCAGTCAGTCCTCAGCCGACGTGCCTATCCCCACTCCCGGTTATTTAAACTCTCCTTGACTCTCTGAGCTTCTTGACGATTTTTCAAGAAATTACTTTTTAATAATTTGCCAAAATTGGTCGCTGATGCAATCAAGAACCCTAAATAATACATCGGAACTTTGAAAATGCAAAGGGACTATTGAGAATAACACAAAAACACCATGAACATACTTACACATATTCATTTCAAAGTTAAATTATGAGTGAATTCTATGTATGTTAATTAGTTCTGGTTATCAAATACTCTTTACCAGGGGGTGATTGACAGAAACTGTTATGAGCCAGACAGTGATATTAATTTAACTTAGCTAACTCTGAGTAGGAATCTGAAATTCCATTTCTTGTTTACTTATTATATATGTTGTGTAGCGCTCAGTCTTAAAGTTACTCAAAGAACAGTTACAGTGTTTAAGGACTTTGGGCCCTATGCAGCATTATTTTTTCTCAGTTTCAGTGAGATATAATTAACATATAACACTGTATTAGTTAAGGTGTATACACTCTTCTTATTCTCATATTCTCTTATACTTTTCGTGTGTCTATATTTTCCCCTTGCCCCATGTTTTTACCTTCTGTAGCCCACACTATCATGGAATTCTACTGCAGACCGCACCATCCCAAGTGTCTTCCAATGTTGTTCTAACATTTGCTGTGTGTTGTTGCTGTCTTTCACATCTGCTCTGAGCTCATCTGCTTTGTGCTCTTAGAAACTTCATTAAAAGGCCTTAGCAATATGTGAATTATCCTAAAAGATACAGCACATTCATCATTGTTTTCATCTATAGCTCTTCTCACAGGCTGAATCACTGCAAAATTATAAATGTTTCTTTTTTCACAGCTGTAAGGATAGAGGCCATATCTCATTGTCATTTTATCGCTTCAGTTCTTCCATTCTAACCTAGGGTTGCCGGGTCACTAAACTGTCGTATGTGTGGATGTGTGTATTTTATTGTGAGAGGATCCTGACTCTTAAAGCCAGCAATCGCCACAAAAAGGTAGAGAATCATGGCACTACTGCCATGCACACTGCTTTATGGATAGACTATGATCAATAAATGTTCATTGGCTTAAAGTAATTCTCCAAGATTAGAGAATTGGCCCTCATTCTAGAACAAAGGAACCTAGAGTTTCCGATATTATATAAACACTTCCACAGTAAAAGAAAAAATCATTCCCTTTTGATAAACAGATAGGCATTCAGTCACAAAAGACGAGGGACCATGAGAAGACATAGAATAGGGACATGAAATCTAAAATCCAAGGGAAAAAAGAGGCCTTGGAGGTTAAATAATATTTCCCTTTTTTTCCCTAGCATCACTCCACCAAAGCTATCACAATCTATTCAAAGACTGTAAATTTGGTATTTTGTACATTAGAAGGTATATTCAACTGACAATGCCAGGAAATCCATTTTTACAACTTAACAATTTCTGTCAACATTTAAAAAATGTTTTCTGTATCCATTTCTTGAGAGACTCATAAAGCTGGCTTTCCTGAGTGTTTCTGCTTTCTGCTGTTTGTTCATTCTTTAACTATTTTTTCCTTCCATTTCAAGGAAAGCTGTTGGCCATTTTCTCACCTTCTTTGGCTTTGACTGTGATGCTAGGTGATTCCAATATAATTAGGTGAGATTTTTATAGGTCCTCAAAGGCTAACAAAATAATAAATGTGGCAGTTCAAATAATAGCAATCATAGCAGGTCAAGCAAAAAAAAATCCTTTGGACTGAGATTGACAAACCCTAATGTTATCAGAGTTTGGAAACAGAACACACTTTATTTTTTCCTTCTCATGTTTAGCTTTTTTAGCTTTTTTTTTTTTCTTGTATTGCATAGGGATATTTTTATTCTATCTCAACTTTGTAATTGTTTTTCATTTAGATTTTTCAATGCATAGATTCTGCTTACTAGGAAATAAAGACTCACATATTATTGCAAAATGAATCCTTTCCTTGAGATTATATTGATTAGAGACTTTTCAAGGAATACCTATTCCTCTAATTACTCTTTTCTAAATCAAGATATTACAAATTTCTTTGAAATTTTTTCATCCTTTTGATTTTAAAAGTAATGTGTTTATTGCAGATAATTGATACTACAAAGAAGCGCAAAGAAGAAAATTACAATCATTTTTTAGTCATAACTACTGTTGCCCTTTTGTATTTTCCTAATCTTTTTCTCCATGACTAGATATATACATGTATATGATATATGTACAACTGGAGTCATTATTTTTTTGAACAATATGGAATATAAATTTGTTAGCAATAAACATAAGGGTTTATAAAACTTCAAGTAATAAAATTTAAAATGGAGCCCTTTTATAATTAAAACTATTTAAATTAAAATATGACAGAAATCAAATTTCCATAGTGTGGATAGGAATACAATTACTCTTTAGGTACGAATAGCTCTGTTTCGATGGAAGTTGTCAAAAAAAATTACAGCATATGTAAAATGACAACGTTTTCAGATGGCCTTACAAATAACGTCCTAAGGTCCACTTTGATATTTAATTATTTTTCTGTCGATTTTAAGGCTTCTCACCTCTCAGTCTTCACCTAGCAGTCTTTCTTATGAAAACAGAGCAGTTACATATAATTGGTTGAAATAAGGAAAAATAAAGCTCATAGCATTTATCCTTTTGTTCTTTTACCTTTTTATAAGCATAGCTTTATTCATTTTTTTCCGTCAACACTTAAAAATGTGGTTTCTGAGAGATAACAATGAATGGTTCTGTAGTGTGCTATTGCCTTTCTGTGTCTCCCCCACTCACCGCTAACTCTTTTGTTTGTACAATATTCTTTTATTCTGAGCAATATAACATTTTAGTTCTTGTAATAAATGCCTTCATGTGAAGCAGTTCAGCTAAGAGAATGTTATTAGACTGTGCTCCCAGGCAGCGCACCTCACACGATCAATACAAAGCTGGGCCTCAGCTCATTCCCTCTTTGCTTAAATTCCCTGCAAATGTGCAAGAGAAGCAGCAGAGGGTGTCATCAATCACAGGCCACTGTGACATATGCTGAAACCTGACCAGGGCCGAGATGTTTTAATAAGGCATCCATTAAAACCCTCAAATAAATTGCAATTTGAAAACAGAACATAATACCAGCCAAGTTTTCCTCATCCATCTTGTGGCATGTCATGTAATGTAATTGCGTTGTTAATTTATCCAAGAACTTTCTCAGTACACTGTTTCGTTGGCACCGCTTAATTTCCCTGTAGACTGTGTGTGTGTGTGTGTGTGTGTGTGTGTATCTATGCATGCATGCACGCATGCATGTGAGACAGAAAGCAAGAGAAAGAACAACTGGAAGAGAAAAAAACAGAATCTGTGTTTGTTCCTGTATGTTTATGTGTCTGTTGGTTCCTCAGAGGAAATAGTCAAGTTTCTGCTTAGCATGGCATTACCCAGAGAGCTAGTCAGAAATGTGAAATGTTTGACGTTTTGTCAATGGCCCCTGAGCATCCCGAAGCTACCTCACCACCAGCTCTGGCCTACAGCAGGACCACTGCCTTCCCCGGCTCAACTTGCCATGAGTTTATACCCCTCCAGAGTGGGATCACTAGAGTGCCTCTGGATCCCATCAATAAATATTGATAAAAGTGTTTAGAGGCTACCTAGGATCACCACACAACGACACTCAAAATAGGACAGTACTGATTTTGGTTCCCTAACTCTTAGGGTCATAAGTTAAAACTTTTGACAAGAGTAAGAAAAGTAAGAATTTATAAATCAATAGGCAAGAATGAGTATTTCTCTGGAATAATGTCAGTGATTGCATTGAATATAGATAAAATTTTATTTTATTTTTTTTTTTTTTTACAGCTTAGAGGAAAGATACCAGGCAGGGATTCATATAGATTTCTTTGTCTTCTAAGCATACATCTAAAAATAAGTAACGCAATTCTTCATCTAAGGCTGCATCAGCAAATTCTTCACCTTTATTTATTCTAGGTTTTCTCAAAAGAAATTTTTTTTTTCTGTAAAAGAAGCCATTGGAAGGCAAAGGGTAAATCCACCCCACACATTCCATCTATATCTAGGATGTCATAGTAACCATGATGCCAATCAAATATTGGTTTAAAACTGCCAAATGTCTTTTTTGGGCCTACTATTTCAAAGTGATAAGTTGTTGAACTAATGACAGAAGAGAAGACAGTGTGACAAAAGAAAGAAATTCACCATAAATCTACTTCGTAGCTGCTGTTTTATGATTATTAATGAAGAATAAAATACTTAGATTTATTTTTAAAAAACAGGCAATTAAATGTAAAGCATACCACTCAACAAATTAACAGTCACCCTCAGTAAATTCTTCTGTCTGAAGTTGTGTTGTAAGTTGGCCCTAGGAACATAGTGACATTCTAATGTGCAACCTGCATACAAACTATTCTTCTCCAAGGCTCCATCTTATCACTATGCAAACTATTAGACAATCACTGAGTATAAAAGGTGCCAGGGAAAGCCAAATTAGTTTCTGCTTTTTGCTAATGGATGACCTTTGTGATTTGGATCAGGTGCTGAAATTCACTTAGTCAGAAAGTCAGGAGTGTGGGGAAAACACCTAAAATAATTTTCTCTCCCTACAGAAAAGACGCCTGGCTACCACCTGCCCAATAAATGTCAACTGGGTTATTTTTTTTTAAAAAATAAGCAGCCTGATTGAAAAGCATTGGATGCTGGGTTGAGAGGTGCAGCGGAATAGAAGTGAAATGGCTTAAAAATATAAAATCAAAAAACATAAAGCTGAAACAAAACAATTAAAAATTAGACACGAGAATGGTTAGTTCCTTCCTAGGGACTTCGTTAACACCTCAGTGTTCAAAGTAGACTGTTAAAATTTTACTGAAACGTAAGCTGATTTATTATGCTAGTAGCAATCGTGTTTGGTTTCTTATAGCTGCAAATATTTTGAGGTTTAGTTGAAATTTGTTTGGAATTGGGAGTGTAATACCCCAAGCAACATTCAAGGGATCAGAACCAACAGGAACTGGAATGTACAAAAACACTGTTTCTCTAGCTCCACGTGAGCCTGGGTTGCCAACTTTCACATGCTTCTAATGTTAGCTCAAGCTTTCTGGCAGTCCCATTGTAAGCTCCATTTCACAGGCATCCTCTGCTATTTTGGCATTTTAACGTTGGCCTTGCTTCTTTTTATTTTCTTGTCCAGAAATACAGTCATTTTAAAAAACAGCATAATTATTATTGGATGTGCATTTTTTGAAGTTCCAGCTTGAGATAAATTTTCTTGCGTTGATATTTAGCTACTACCCTTGAAATGCATGGAAGGAATAAAACATTAAAGACACAGAGGACCTGGACCTTTAATTCCTCTTGTGTATTGCAAGGGCACGGATGAAATGTCAGTTCCCGAGGTGATTATATAGTGCATGTTAGCAAGAATAAAATAATTGTGTTTTACCCAGGGTGTGAGAAATGTATACATGGGGAGATAAAATTGTAAGAGGACAGACAATATAGGGTAAGCACATGTACAGCACAAAAGAATTCAATTGGGTGGATGACACAGGTCTTTGGCCTTTGTGGAAATCAATGAACTGCTGTTTAGGTGTCTTTTTCAAAGCACAGGGACGTTGAAAGGATAAAGCCTTGACTCTGACCCACTGAGGCTTGCTCAGTTAACCCTAGGATATTTTTAAGAAAGTTGATTTGTTTTCCTCTTTTATATCCTTTTACTCTCAGCTTCCTTGAACTGATTTACAATTCCTGCATCTATTGCCGCCTGTAGCTATGTGTGCTATTATTCAGCTACCCTTTTTGTAATTAAATTCTGCTTGAATTGCTTATAGGTCTACCCTTCCTTAACTTCAATCTGTGACCTCCTGTTTCTAAGTTAGTTAGTGACATTGTATTAGGCACACCATGAATAACCTTTCCTGGCTGCTAAAATACCTGGGTCTAAATTCAATTTGAGGTTTTATCTTTGTACAAAATTCCCTGCAAACTTGCACAAAAATTCAAAGCCTAATTCCTAAAAATCTTCTAGCAATATCATTCAAATTTCAGAAGCTTGGTGAGATAAAGCCATGTGTTATGTTAAACACCCCAACAAAAGAACTGTGATCTTACCATGTTATTTTTTCCCCAATGCAATTTTGTAAATGTTGTTGATTCTGCCTCACCATTTGGAGACTCTTGCATGTGTTACCCTTCCAAATTCCCGCTTTCAAATTCTCTAGAGTCCCATAAGTGCTGGGTTTCTTAAAGAAATAGGTTACCCTCACCCCTACCCCCTATACTCCCCACTCCTCCAAAAACAATCTCCATACAAAAGTGCCAATAAACTAACTCAGCTGCATACAGTGATATTGTCAAGAAAACCTCAGGAGAAAACCATTTAAATTTCATGGCATAAATCTGAGCTCTTGGCCAACCTTCCGTTAGCAAGTTGCAAGCACAAGTCTCATGCTAATTCTCTACCAAACCTCGAGTTTTATGAAAGCTACATTTTATCTGTTTGATTATTTGCAGTCACTCTCGAGAGTTGGAGAAGGAATATTAGCACCATTCACATTTTATTGTGGGAGTCACCGTACTTGGTTGACCCCCTTTTCAGGTCCTATTGAATTTCTTATACAAAGGAAATGAAAATGTTTTATATTTAATACAGCAGCACATAACGAGAGGCTTAGTTATTACACACAGAGCTGCAATTTTCCGCCTTTGTTTCAGCTCTTACTGTGGAGCTGAAATTTCCAAGCACATTTTTTATGATTTGTTTATTGCTGGCTTTAGAGATGACAGTTTGGGGAGACTGCCACCTTCATGCTACCTACTCTACAGAAAAGGGCTTTCTGTTTGTATCTATATATTCTACAATAGAGTGGTCCAGTTTTTTTTTTACTGATGTCCCAGTTTCTTAAACATAGATAAGTTCAAAAAGTCTAAGAAAAAGTAACCTGGCAGAAATCACAGATTGAACACGGAGTATTTGCTTTCTGTTTTTTCGTTTTGTTTTTTTGTTTTGTTTTGTTTTGTTTTGTTTACTCTCAGGTACTCTGAGATAACAGTGGTGAGAGAGAACTTCAAATGAGCTCTTAGCATGTGCCAGCCCTGGTTCTGAGTACTTCAACTTTATGAGCTTAATGGTTACCATGGTGACAGTGGAACAACAACTAGGCAGTCTCGTCATTAACTTTTTTCTACAGATGAAGAAACCGAGGCTTGGAGAGGCTTTCTAATTTGCCCAAAGTTGTCTAGTTAATAAACAGGTGACCCAATTAGGATTTGACTCTAGGTTTAATTCCAGAGCCTGTTCCTCCCACTTTCTTGAATAACAATAGTCATTTATTCTGTTAATTTTTAAAAAATACTTATTTGTTCATTTTAATATTTAAATTTATTTTTAACAAGTAATATCTAACACATAGCTTTCAGTTAGACTCACCAACTTTGCCATATTTATTTTCTCCCCCATGAATATATATAAAATCTGTATTTTTTTCAAATGGTTTTTGCTAAGCCATCTGAAATAAGTTATAGTCATTATACTTTCCCCTTAAAAATAAGAATATTCTCCCAAGTAACCAAAATGCCATTGCCACACTGAAAAAATAACCATTTTTTCAATGTCATCTACTATACAGTCCATATGTGAATTCCACAGCTTGTCCTAAAATAACTTTTATTTCTTTATTTTGGGTCCAGGCTCCAATTATGGAGGAGCCTGCCTTCTTGACCCTTCTACTTACAGCCTCTCCAGAATATAACAGGTCCTCATTTTGTTATAATGTTGAAGCTGTAGGAACTTAACTCTCGTTTATATCTATTAGCTATGGTAAAGTTGGTTTTGTTATGTGTCATTTTTCTTAACGTCACAGAAGCTATCAATGATATTAAGTAAAGTCTTGCTGTACTTGATATAGAGCAAGATTGTTACAGGGTAAAAGAATTAAGTAAAAAGCTTGTGCCTAAGTGCAACTGTGATATTGACTTATATAATATCATAGTAGGTCTATGCACCCCAAGGACCCTTTCTGCTCTGAACTTCTTGGAGCCTATGATTCTTTGATGCTGGCTATCTGAAGAGTGAAATAATACAACAGTTGGGTGATTCTTTAAGCTATTCTACAGTCATTTCATCTCAGAATTACAGCTACCATATTCAGCCTAGTTCTGTCTTGTTGCTTAAATGAGTCTAAATTGTTCTCAGCAAATCCGTTCCTGAAAAGGTAACTCCTGACACTCCAAGATTCCAAAAGTCATTGAGGGGGAAGAATATGGGAGAAAGGAGTAACAAACCAGAAATGGGGGAGAACTAGGGAGAGGATGTGAAAAAAGAGGAAAAATAATGAGGTTTTAAATGTATTATTTCATTTAATTCTCATAAAGAATGTTTCGAACTATGTTACTATTACTCCCTCCCCATTTTAGGGAAGAATTATTGAGTCTTACAAAGGTTAAGTATCTTGTCCAAGGTCACCTAGATAATAAAGTGCAGTTGTGCTCAAACGCAAGCTGAAGGAGGGAGGAAAGGGGAGGAGCAAAGGGATGCTGACATTGGCAGGGGTCTCGTGGTTCTCCTCTGCTCCTATTGTGCCCTTCTCACAAGTTCCTAGTCAACACGTCCTGTCAAATGTTAAGAATCTCATTTTTTTCCCTTTGTTACCACTGCTTTAGTTCAAGCCAACTCTGTCTCTTAACCAGATGCCTGCAATAACTTTTAATAGATTCCCCACCACCAGCCTCTCCCTCGTTTAGTCTCTACTCAACAAAACAGAACGTTCTTCCTGGTGATCTTTCAGAACATGTAACTCCCTTGTTTGAAATTCTTTGACCATTACTTAGACCAGTAGTTCTTAAAACTCTGCATGCACATGAAAATCACTTGGAGTTTGGCACGTGTGTCTACTGTTCTGACCACTCCTTTATGATTTTAACACCTTCCCTATGTATTTCCCAAAGCTGTTGTGAAGATCAAAATAAATTATACCTTCGAGAACAGTTTTCAAAGAATAAAGTACTATGCAAATATGGACTATATTTGTCATCATTATTCTAACAGGTTCATCTTTAAATAAATCAGGATATTAGGCAAATGAGTCGTATGACCAGTTTTGCACACATGTCTACTGTTCTGACTACTGCTACTAACAATTGTATGCATTGTTTTTCCTTTTTACTAAGCACTGTATTGTCATTTTACATAGAATATTTCAAACTCTCATGATTAAAATATAATCATTTTTTAATTTGTTAATTCAAGTTAATAACAAACTGTGTTATTGCATGAAAATAGAACTTTTCCAACAAATGTCAAACATCAATTTTGAACAAATTAACATGTGTTACACTCTTTATACTAAAATCATAATACTACATATTAAATACAACATATACTAAAAGTTGTACTTTTTTTTTGCCAAGATTCCTTTCTCTCCCTCCCACATACCAGCCAACAAAACAAAACAAAATAGCTTAGACAAACACTTGTCTCCATGGCTTCAACATTTAAAAAGATGTCTGTATTTCTAATCTCCCCAGCTACAACTTCCTAGTGACACTATAGTTTTCCTCCACGACGTTTTGGATATGACTTATATTAATTTATGTAAAGTTTTGCTACATCTAATTAAAATGTTATAATATTTTTGTTATATTTTTTCTCATATATAACAATGTTAACATGTCTTATAGTAAAATTCCATTAATTTGGATCCTATCAATGATAATAGATTATGACTTGAACAGAGATTGGTGGTTACTTCTGATATGCTTATTTTACCAAATGACTTCTTTTGGAGTTGAAAATACAGGGAGAAAGGCAGAAATTTCTGCTGTTTCATAACTCCTAGGTTAAAACCTAAAATAAATTTCCAGTTGAGTAATGAGGGGAAAGCCCACTGAAAGAAGAAACTCAGTTGGTCACAGTGGCCCCAGACATCTTGTTCATATTCCCAGTTCCCATTTAGAAGGCAGGTGGAACCCTTAGCAGGATGGTTTCCCAGGCAAGCTCTGGGATTTCAAGAAGTACTGACAAAATTACTAATTTTGAGAAATAGTTTGTCAAATGCTACATGAACTGGTAACATTTGTCATTATTTTACAAAGCAACCCAAAGTTTGCAATGTGACTTAAATTTTTCATTTAATTCTCATAAAGAATGTTTTCATAGTGTGTTTCACTTCTTTAGCAGGGAAAATAATTTTCTGCTGTTTCCCCTGTACTGTTTCCCTTTTTTCATGTGGTAGTGGATATATGGCCATTTTCCTACATGTACTCTCAGGCATCTTCTGCTTGAGGTTAAGCCTTTCTAACTTGATTAAATGTCTGTCTCCTCACTAAGTGGTGACCTTCTTTGAGACAGAGACTGTCATTTACTCTATCCCAGTGCCAAGTATTGTGCTTATCACAAACTGGGTTTTCAACTAATTTACTCAAAAGTTGACTTGTGACATTTGCTGGAATACAAACTGCAGCTAACAAAGTTAGTTGTTATTAACTTGAAATAACAAATCAACAAATGATTACAAATTGCTTAGCAAAAAATAGGTAGATAATACATGCAGTTGTTAGTAGGAATACTCAGAACAGTAGATATGCATTCAAAAACCATATAAAAATAGTGAAGAGCATACTTTCACTATGTCTAGGAAAGTCGGATTTGGATCTTAAAAGACAACTGGGAGTTCATCAAACAGACCAGAAAAGAAATTCCAGACTTAGGAGACAGCATGTGCAAAAACATGAGGATAAGAAAGAATATGGTGTTTAGGAGGGTAGGTGTGATATGTGGAGGGAGAGAAGGAGGTAAGACTTGAAAAGTAGGAAAGGAACAGACATCCAAAGGACCAACAGGTGCATGAAAAAGGTGCTCATCATCACCAAACCTCAGAAAAATACAAATAAAAAACAATGAGGTATCACCTCACACCTGTTAGAATAGATATTATCAAAAGACAAGATAATAAGTGTTGATGAGGCCGTGGACAAAAGGGAATTCGTATGACTGTTGGTAGGAAATTAAATTGGTACAGTTACTATGGAAAACAGTGTGGCGGTTCCTCAAAAAATTAAAAATAGAGCTGTCATATGATCCAACAATTTCACTTCTAAGTGTTTATCCAAAGCAAATGAAAGAGGGTCTCTAAGAGATATCTGCGCTCCCATGTACATTGCAGCATTCACAACGGTCAATGTATGGCAATGACCTAAGTGTTCAGCAATGGATAAATGAATAAAGAAGATATGATACACCACGCACACACGCACGCACACACGCACACACACACACACACGAATATGCAGTCATGAGAAGGAAATTCTGTCATTTGCGACAACATAGATGGACCTCAAAGGTATTATAGTGAAATCAGTCAGAAAAAGACCAATACTGTACGATATTACTTACATGCAAATCTTAAAAAGTAGAAATTACAGAAACAGAATTGTGGTTACCAGGGACAGGGGCTGGAGGGACTGGGGAGAGGTTGGTCAAAGGATACAAACTCCCAGTTATAAGATGAATAAGTTCTGGGGATCTAGTATAAGGTGTGGTGATTATAGTTAGCAATACTGTATTACTATATACTTGAACATTGCTAAGAGAGTAGATCTTAAATGTTTCACCACAAAAATGAAATGGTATTTATGTGACATGATGGAGATGTTAACTAATGCTATAGTAGTAATAATATTACAATAAATGAGTTTATCAAATTATGTATAACAAACTTATACATTGTTATATGTCAATTATATCTTAGTAAAGCTGAAAAAATTAAAATTTTAGATATTATTTTACTCACAATTTTTCTATAAGCCAGTGGTTTCAACCCTGGAGATACACTTAACTTACCTGTATGTATTTATTCAGTAAATACTGAAATACTAATTTCTTTCTAGACTCAGAGAATTTGTTTTCATATGACTTATCTGACTATCTTGATTTATTTAAAGATGAACCTATTAGAATAATGATGATAAATACAACTTATATTTGCATAGCACTTTATACCTTTTAGAACAAATAGTTTTCAAAGAAAAAAATAAGTAATTTATTTTGATCCTTGCGACAGCTTTGTGAAATAGATAGGGAAGATATTACGATTACAAAGAAAAAAGAGAAGTTAAATTACCATCTAATTCTACATAGCAAGCAAGAATATTAATAACGTACCATCTTTTGCCTCACGGCCCACTCTTGTAGTCTGTTTAACATAGAATTATAATGCAAACAACACAGAGGCTATTTTATTTTTTTAGCAGTTGTTCTGAGAATTTCTCAAAGGGGCAAGCCTACATTTGTTGGGGTACTTCCATGATGAGTCCCTTGAGATGAGCCCAAGACTCAGAAAGAATATGCTGAAAGTACAAGAAATAGTCTTAGCAAACAAGTTGGAAACTAGTAGGATCTGAAAATTGTCAGGGCTTTTTGAATGAATAAAGGTATGCAGTTTCAGGATAGAATTTTGACCTAGCTGAATTTATCTGTATAATAGAGGGGAAAAGCATTCAAGGTTGGAGATTATCATGTCTGGGAAAGGAGAAACAAGAGCCAATAAGACTAGATCACATGGAAAAAATAGACTGTCCCATCTCTCGCCAAAAAGAGATAAGAACAAGAGTTATGTCTGAGGTTGGTAGTTTTAGAATGTGTGATTGGAATCCTTGCTTGCATCTCCCTAAGTTATCTTTACTTTTATATATTACTCACTGATAATTTTGTGTGGAAACTAAAAATGAGGATGAAAGGATACCTGGTATTTGGGTACCATAACATAGCCTTATAGATTAATAAGACAATTTACATATAATATAAAGGCTATGGATTTTGAAACCAGACTAATGTACTAGTTGTGTGACTAAGGAGATGTCTGTTTCCTAAAATGGGATAATGATACCTAGCACATAGGATCATTTCACTGTTTAGTGGTAAATTATGTATGGAACCTAGACTAAGATTGGGAACCTATAGCATCCAGTAAACCGTGGCTATAATTATTGATGCAACTAAGCTCATCTGTGTTAACAGGTAATAGAAACTCACATATTGTTGTCAAGAGACCCTTGGAGCTGGAAGCCATAGTACACACTAGCCCTAGATAAAATGAAGCAGTCAGTGACCCCTTTTTATGTTACCTCTCTTCACCTCCTTCAATCTTTATATGTGCTCCACTCTCATAGTTTCTCAACAAGGATTAAAATCTCATTTACACTGAGGTTTTAAGATACAAGTGGCTTACAAGGTTCAATGATATCTTTCCAGGGACTGAAAGAGCACTTTTATGGGTGATAAAGTAAATGAATCTCTGATAGTAGAATTTCAGGCATCAAAGCTGGGGCAGTTGGATTGAGAAACACCTCAGTGTTCTTGAAATACACCACGTTAGATTGTTCCTTACTCTACTCATGAATGAAGTCCGCATGGTTCCTTACTAAGATCACCTTCAGAGGGTTTTAGAATGCTATAATCTAGCAATATTCATGCAGGATACATATATTTGTAATGCATAACTTTCCAAGGCCCTGATCTTCAATATCCACAAAAACTTTTGTCTGGTAATGGGTCCATGGCTGAACCATCATTCTGGTTCTTTCGTATGTCTTCTTGAACAACTGTCCTCTTTATGAAAGAGTCATACCACTCACCACTCACTGGTTTGGTAAGCTCCAGCATATCAAATCAATGCATTAATTTCTAATTCTGTTGTCTGTGAAGCCTCCTGTAACCAAGTGTCTTAAACTTAAGGTCTTCTCTTTATTAAATATATTTTTATTAAAATTAGAAAGAGGCAATTTGTCCCAAGACAATATACTATTCTAATTCAAGTATATTTTTTAAGTGAGTGGCAGAGGTTAAATTTTCTTCCAAGAACCTTGTTTTTTCCTTTGCTAACTATTGTCAAAAAAAATGAGTAATTCTCATTAGAGAGCCCGTTGGGAACAAAGCAAAAGGAGAGACCAAGAAATGTGGCAAATTTCCATGCCTGATCTATCTTTACCTACCTACCTAACGTATCTTAGAGCTAGAATTCAGGAGTGAGATGTCACAGGGATGGACAAGTAACATACCTTTGAACTGAAAAATAACATCAGGCATTTTTTTTATGAAAAAGTAAATTTGATTTGATTGATTGATTAGAATGAGAACTGACTTTGCCAAGTAGGTTAAATGGTAAACATTTTTCAAAAATGAAATGAGCTGAATCTTCAGCTCCAACTTTTGATAAAAATATACTCAAAACACATAATAATATGAAAGCATTTTATTTAAAAACACTGGCAAATGTATATTGAAATTAACAATATTTTTATTTTTTCAACCTTCTTTTACATGTATCAGGACTCGATGTGCTTCAGAGCAAAAGAATAGCAAGAATAATTAACACTTATTGGATAGGTATTGGTCAATCCTTTTTGGTATATGTTCCAGAAACCAAGGCAATGGATGACTATAATGACTAGGTGACAAAGCCTTTCTCAAAGCAGGTTGTTTATAATTCTTTGCTTTCAGTAAAATTGAAGGAACACCTAGTCAAGTTGTTAGCTGTTAGAACACTAGATAGAAATAATTTTTGATGATAATTCACTGCATTTTGGCATTTAACTCAGAGGAATGCCAATAATTGAGTGACAATGCTATAACAAAATTCCTTCCATTTTCATTTTCATTCACCTATTATGTGCACAAGTTTTTTAACTCTGTTTCATTCTGGCAGTAATATTCATCCATATATACATGAATCAATTAAAAATGAAACCAGACCCATTCATTTCATTAAGAAATGTATTTCCAATGAAATTTATTATATATATTTTTATCCAGATTTATAATTTACTTCTGTTATCATTTGTTTGCTAATACTAATAATATTTGTAATGATAACCAAATTGGAAATATTTTTTTATCCAAATAAAAATAAGATTCTTATCCAAATAAAAATAAGATTTTAATTTACATACATTTTTATTACAGAGAAGTAACAGAGTAATCAATAAAAAACCTTCAAGAATAAGAATATATGTATGAGGATAAAACTTAGTCAGGAAATTGTAATAAACATATATTTGAAGAGAAAAAGGAAAGCTGTAAAATTCCCAGCTGTTAAAAAGACAATCCTATTTATTTTTTTTTTAAGTAGATTATGGTTGGTTGCAATCTCAACAATATTTAGGATTATTTTTAAATGTTAATATTCACAGCAAACCAGAAATTATATACTTTTTGAATATTTAATGTGTTATGAAAAGCTTTAGATACCAGCTTAAAATAGATTTTCATAACTGTTTCAGGGATCAGGATAACGCAATGAAAATTTAAATACTATAAGGGGAAAGACAGTTGTGAAACAATGAGTCATCTTCTCCTACTGCTCACTAAGTGAGGTTCTCCAGCTGCAGTCAGGTCCACACCTAAGTGCTTGTGAAAACATCTGCAGCACACCTTCTATGAGAATGTGCAATGAAAAAGCGCCTGGGTAGCAGTATACCAGCACAATTTTAGAGGCACGAAGTTGAACCAAATACAAAATGGCTTCTGATGCAAGTATTTTACATTAAGATACAAATATTGCTAATATAGAAGCTTAGTCCCCAAATGTTCACTATTTAGAAATAACATACATTAAGTTCCCCACTTCCTTTATCATTCTTTTCCACTGGAATCCAATGAACATGATTGATATAAAGTTTAATGGAGATTTGGCCACAATCCAGATAGACACTAACCACGGGGAACCTGGGACGTGACACTGTGCTGACTCCACAGAATATCCCTTTGCTCCTATTAAGAATAGTTGATTCAGGATTTAAGGATGAGCAGCTAAATATTATCCAGATGTACTATGAAATAACATTTTCATAAATACAGATGCAACCAGAAGTGGTCACCTATAAAGATTTTAAAGACTACATGAAGGTGCAGCCTTGACTAAAGACAGATTAATGGACCAAATGACTGTAATTATCGGTATTCTTTAAAAAAAAAAAAGCCAACAGTTTAAGATTTTACACTGTATTTGTCCTAAATGCTTACCAAACACTGTTCTGAATGCATTACCCACATTACCTGAAGTAATCTTCATAACAAGTCTATGGGTTAGATAAATATCACCCCTGTTTTACAGACAGGGTACAGAGAGCTTACGTAAACTTCCAAAGTTCACCCAGCAAATAAGTGGAGAGCTGAGGTTTGAACTCTGTGTGGTTCTAGAGCCCTGCACTTTATCTTTCTATTACACATTACTTTCTGGAAAATGCTGCCATAGACAATTTATACTTCTTAAAGGTAGGTTTTTAAAAATATGGCAAGGGCAGATGGAGGAGGAGGTTTGGGATAGTTTGGCCCTCTGCCTAGAATTAAACATTTGCTAATTTCTTTTGCTCTCTCCTGTTTCTAAGTAAATTGCTATACACGCTTATTTTATTATCATTATTTCTATCTGACATGCTGTGCAGGAACATCACGATTTAAAATATCTTAATAACAACCCAAAGAAAGGGACTTAAAAGTAATGTTCAGAGAAAAACAGATGGCCACCAAGTGCAAATTCTGAATTCTTATGATTTTGTATGGGGAGTAGATGTGGTTGGTAAAAGGTTATGCTAATAAGCAAAATGTTCTTGTATTGTTATGAGCTTATTATTTAAAATCATTTCTGAGATCTGTAAAGTTGTTAAAATAGTAACCAAAGTAGATTCTGGCAAAATAAACTATAAGTCTACTTGAAGAAGATTGTCTGATTTAAGCAGATCCTTGAGACTCAGTTAAAAAATGCAAACTAAATATTAAATGTCACCAATAAGATGGAACAACCTCCCTATATTTAAGGCATGTGTTATTAACACATATCTGAAAATACCAGTGTACTTGTATAAAGCTGGACTCTACACTGAAGCTATTTTTAAATCCCAGAAACTTCCTGGGGAAAAGCTCAGTAATAGGGCCAGGAAACTTGAATCCAGGGTCGAAACTCTTGAAGCTTTTCTTGGTCACCTTTGAACCCTGTCTTGCAGTATCCCCAGGGCAGTCACTCCCTCCCCCAACTCTTTCAACTGCTGGCTGGAGCCTTAGCTTCATGCAAGTTCACACTCTAGTTCAAGAGTTCTACTGTCCTTTTCTTCACCTTTCTGGATGACATCTGTTTCCTTCCGTTTGGCTGTGGAAATAGTGATTTTGGATTTAAAAAAGATAAGTCATCTCCAAAATTCCCTACACAATTCTACAAAAAGGATTTATTCCTATTCCTGGTGGCCTTGTTGGTGTTATCCTTCTAATCCAGCTGTAGTGATGTATTGTACTGGCTGCCTGCCACACACACAATTCTACCTTGGAACATCCTGCTGGAGGCAAAAGGCCAACCTAGCCTGTTTCTCAGCAGTTGGATTGACAAGCCAATACCCTAAGGACAATGGCAGTAGTATATGTGTATATATTTAGAAACACACGTACTCTATATGTGTGCTTATGTGTGCATGCATATATAAAAACACATAATTGTTCCATATATGCTATGAGCTCAGTCTGTTGTATGTGTATACACATATGTATACATGCACTCAGATTCCAGATGTGCTATCAACTTCCTATTTCTAGTGTAATATGAAATTCATGCGCCTCAAACCTTTTTTTTGTCCCTCTTAGTCTAAAAGGATGTTGCTCAGTTTTCAATGTGCTCTCAGAGCACAACTTTATTCTTCTGTATTGCGTTGACATGTTTTCACTTTGAGAATCCTTAAAGTACTAACACACCTTCTGACGTGCAAGTCGCAAACGTAATGTTAAACATTATGCTTTGTGTTTCTGGGTTACCCATTCACACGTCATTTTATTTTTATAAGCAAGGAAAGGAAATACCAATCCAAATAGATAGCAACATAAACCTTAAACTTCCAGACCTGAAGGTTTAACGTGGATTTCCTTCTACTCTATAAATCACTGTCCTAGATTCTACTAAATCTAGCTAAGCAGGCTATATCAATATTTTGTCTGACAACACAGATGCAGTTTGGAAACAAGTGAAGGAAAGAAAAACAGGTTACAAGTCCTGGAGTTTTTTGGACGTTTCTCTAAATCTCCTATGCAATTAGAGAACACAAATTTGGATGGATTTTAACAGATTATAAAGAGAATTGTAATGAAGCCAGGATTTCCTCCAGAAGAATTTTTATTTGAAAAGTGTCTGGGATAACTGTGCACTGAGGCAACAGTGTGCACTTTAAATGAAAAAGTAGAGGGAAGCAAAGATTAGGGCCAGAAAAATGAAAAAATTTTAAAACATATCTTTCTTGATAAAGAGAGTATTTAAATATGTAAATATATAGTGTAAATATTTTAAATATCAAAATAATTCAGTAAATAACTTTGAACGTATTATGTCGTCCAAGAAAAACTATGCAGCTCAACATGTAGCTCTCCTCTTAATTAACCTATTTTTGTTGCTTCAAATTTAGCAACTCTTTCTATTTGAGACTGTAGTCTGATGATGAATCATTTTATTCTGGATTTTTTAAAATCTAGAAATAACTTCCAACAGAATTTGGCTTTACTGAGGCACTACGTTTGAATCTCATCCTTGTGCCCCAGTTTTCACTTTGGCAACAAAATGAAACACACAGGTCATTTTGAATGGAGATTCATTCAAGTAGCATTTGAGATCCTTGTACACAGAATAGTCCTCAGTTTAGGACGGAGTTGGAAATCTTACTTTAGTGATAAAAACAGGAAGCAGTTTGAGGAATTAAACATAGAAATAAGTACCCATTTATGACTACAGTAGAAATGTAAAATACAGGATGATCAAAAAAAATGAGTCAAGTAAACTTGGAGGAGGTGAGAGTGTGATTTGAGCATTATCTCCTAGTAAGATAGCATTATCCTTTGCTATGGCAGTTTGTAAAATGGGAAGTCTCTCATTTAATCATATCCAGAGAACTAAAATTCACTTGTCCAATGCCAATCCACATATTATCTCCTGAAATGCATTTCTGACCCTCATGTAGAGTAAGTCATTCCCCACTCTGCTATTTCTGTGCTTTATACACCCGTTCAATGTTACACGTTATCACCCTCTGCTGTAATTTTGCTGTTACGTGTTTTTTCCTGCACTTGACTGTGAACTCCTTGAGGGCAGAAATTATCTGTGAATCCTAGTACTTTGCCTTAATCAAAATAAATGTTTTATAAATTGATTAATCAATAGGTGGTTGATGAATAGGTAATGGTATTAAGCTGAATGTTTGGCACAAAAAATGAAAATAATGTGCTGAGACGTTTCATATCAGCTCCTTTACTATGCCTTTCCCCTGGTGTGGGGTTAAGAGTAATGATTATGAATAATACTTCCTTTAAAAGTTCCTTTTTTCTTTTAAGTAGGGTTAGGAGTAAGGATTCTAAATAATTTCTGAATGCCTTTCCTTTAAACTATTACTACATAAGGTATTATGAACTAATTAAAAGAATTTTATCCTTCTCAAAATAAACCCTTATAAGAGACGAGGACCCACCAGGGAACATTAATGGCCAGGTGAGTTGCTGAATAGATCTTAGATAAATTGTACAGGTGAAATCCAAACTGCATAAGTAATAATTAGGATATTTCAAGTGTTTTCTCTATCCCATATTAGTATCCCACATTAATTTTTCCTATCTCAGCTTATTTATGATATCCCCAATAGCCAAAAATCTAACATATTTCTAACCAAAATTTAAAAAAAACATTTTTTTTACTAATCTTGGAGGCTGACTTTTGAAGTGGTATTACAAAACACTACAGCATGAAAGAATCTGATTTTGACCTTTTAGATCTGCTAAGTAATTGAAATTTTTAGAGTATTTGAAATATTCACATTGATAGAATTGTACCTTTACTTGCAATACACTCTATTTTATAACATAATGCTCTCTAGTTCTCTTCTATATTTATTGCAAACTGAAAGGCAGTGACATGAATTTTACTTGCAGCATCCAAGGCTTTTATTACTATTGCAATCGCCACTGATCAGAACAAATATTTCATTGCTATTTATCAAAGAATTATGATTCATCCAAGGTTGCACAGTAGTTAGCTACAAAATTAATTAGAAACTAACTCTAACAAAATATACTAATATAGGTCATTTGACCTTCAACTGTGATTGGTGACCCTAAGCTATAAAGAAATCTGTGAGAATTGGGGGGAATTGTTTTAAAAAGTTGGGGGAGTAAGACTCTATTGGGTTCTCAATACTGCTTGCCGGCTTAGTCTTCTTATTTGCTATATAATTTTTCAGGGTTCCACTATTTCCCTCAAGCTGAATCTTAACAGCCTTTCTTCTCAAAGAATATGCCCAACTTCTAATTCTGTGGATTGTATGGGTATTTTATTCCCTTCTCCTCCCCTATCTTGATGTAAGACAATTCCAGCCTCTCACTCAAGCACAAATGGACCTACACTGCAGGTCCCATGCCTCGTGCCTCTCCAGTCCCTAATTCCCTCAGACTTCTGTCTATCTGAGTCCAAACTGAACATTTATCTTCAGCCTCAACTTCCCCACTAGCATATTGATGTTTTTATTTCTTTCTATCTTTAAAAGTCCTCTACCTGCTATACTAACACTCTCCTTACTTTCACAGCTGAGGTATTCAAAAGAATAGTGTATAATACATCAACATACCATGTCATCTGTTTATTCCTGTGACACATTGCAATATAGTTTCTGATACCACTCACCACTCCCCCCGCCCTCCACTTCAAAAAAGAGCCTCACCACCTTGATAAGCACAGTGGATACTTTTCATTTATTGCCCCAAAGTATGATTACACTGGAGAAAATCAATCCCTTGGTTCTTAAAGATCATATTTTGGTCTCCATGACCAGTGTTGTCACTCTTTCCCAGTTTTTTCCCCTACTTCTCTTTTTCTTTGTCTTATGGCCTCCTCTACTCATCTTAATATGCTCTGTTTATTTTTTCTCTTCTCACTCTATAAGTCACTCTTCAATAAACCTATCCATTTCTGTGGCTTAATGAATCAATTTCACGAACAGATTTATTGAGCACTCTCCATGTGCCTGTGGGCTCCAAATCTTCATCCCTTATCCTGACCTCTTTTCTAATCTCCAAACCTGTATTTATATCATAGTCATCCTACTTCAAAGCACCATATAAAGGGCCCTTTGATAAATGTAGTCACAGAATAAAGAATCAAAAATTGGCGAGTGAAGAAATTAGTGAATTTCCCCAGAATCTTCCCAGGAATTTTAGAAGACTCAAAATCACAAGAAACACCATACTTCTGAAAAAACCCATACCTCTGAAAGTGGGAGGGGCAAAGTATATAACTAAATAATTAGTTGTGATTAAATAAGCCCTCAAATGAACACATAGGTACAAAATCCACAGCCTTGCATTTACACACATGTCAATTCCAAGTTCCACCTCTTGACAGGTAGGTGACCATAGATAAAGTCCTTCACTTATTCATTCAACAATATTTATTGAAAGCTTATTATGTACCTGCTATTGTATTGGTGCTGGAGGATACATTATTGAACAACATATAAATTTTCTGTCATTATCTGTTTGGTTCTGTGTAAAAAAATAAATAAATAAATAAAAATAAGAAAAATAATAATCCCTACCTCATGGAGTTTTGTGAATATAAAATGAGAAGTAATATGTAGAGTTCACCTAACATAGTGCTGGTAATCAAGCAGGTTCTCAGTCAGTGTTATCTATTGATCATTATAAAATTGCACCTATGTAATGCTGACAACTTGGGCTTTAGAAGGCATAATGAATACTGGCTGCACCAAGTCCTTAAAAGCTTCAGAATGGAGTAAAACTTATCAGGCTTCAGGGGGAAGCTGGTTAATTGGACAAACTAAGGTAAAGTGGAAGAAGGACTTTACTAGTTACTTAAGAATCTCAAGCCTTCTCTTTATTTTATATTTCTGGCCTAGAATTTTAAATAATATAATTATAGTAATAATATCTACTTACTGCGTACATCCCATGTGTGTTTTGTTTACATTATCTAATACATGATAGAACCTAGGAGGAGGTATTACTCTTATTGGTATTTTATAAAAGAGAAAATTAAAATTCAAAGAGCTTGATCAATGAGTTATTGTCACATGTAATAGATACAACGTTTTGATCTGAGTGTTCTGACTCGGAGCCTATGCTTTGCCACTATGTATCACATTGCCTCTGTGACTATTATGCCTCTTTCACACATTTTTAGTCTGGTCTAAGGACCTTTCTGGTCTAAGGTCTATTGCAGCCTCTGTCCTCTTGTGTAATCTATTCTAAACCCTCCTGACAACCCAGGACTGGATTGTTCCATTTACTTTAATGTTCTCTTGTAGACTTCTGAATCTTGTGCCCTAGTGGCTCTGATTAACTCAGCCATGAAAATTCAAGGAAAGGGGCCCTTTCATCTTTTTCCCTGTGACTAGTTCCAGTCGTTTTAATGACAGAAAACACCACACTAGAGAGAGTGGTTCAGGATTATAACATTAATCTCTCTTCTGGACCAGGGCTGGCACAATAGCCTGGCCTCTAGCTCCAAGTGAGATTCTTAGACCCTGCTTCCTTGAAATTCTCCCGGGCACATTTCTCCTGGGCCCCACTCTCTGAACCTTTGGTTTCCCAGATCTTTGACACCACTAGGCCTTGACCTATCTGAACCATGGTGTCCTGAACTTACTTCCTGTCTATCATGCACCAACACACACACAGCTTAACCCTTTCACTCCTAATCCATCACTCACTAACCACATAGGTCACAAATCTGACAGTTGAAACATCTCATTCAGAGTCCTAACTCTTTCATAGTTAAGAAATTTTTGTTAAGGTGTAATTTCTTTATAGTTTGACATACTTTTCTGTGTGTGAAAATGAGAATTAAGTGAAAAAACTATAGATGACGACTCAAAAATCTATGTATTGAAAAAGACCAACCAAATTAACACCCACTTATTTTTTAAGGTACATTATGAATGTTTGATGTTCATTTTCAACATTTATAATAACTAAAGTAAAATATATACTAATTGCTTGCAATTTCCTACAAGACTCTCATAGTTATCTTCCATGCTAAGTATTGAAGGGTATTTATTTACAAAGTGTTCCATGAGTAGTTCCCTTTTTATAAATTTAACAAGTAGATTTGAAAAGTTATTTAAAACATATATTACAACATAGCGCTTACTGCAACACATGATTTTAAAGCGTGGCTTCTTTAGACATTTTAGATAACAAGACTATAAGAAGAGAGAAGCTAAATCCTAAGAGCTATGAGGATGTAGTTAAGCTGCCTTCTGAGAAATCTGTGTAGGTTATAGAAATTTGATGGCAAACAATAGAAGATACATTTTTAAAATCCCAATTAACAACTATTTGTGTACAAGAATTTGCATCACTGTTTATTTTGTAAGAGTAAAACAGAAAATAATCCAAATGTCCAACAGGGCATTTTATGTTTTCAAAGGAAATTTAATATCAATGATTTTTATTTCCTACTTTGTTTTTTGCAAAATGCAAGGGGAAAAAGAAAAGGAAAACAAGAAGGTAAAAAGATCAGACCGAAACTGAGTAGATATTAAAAGAGTACCTAACAGTGATTTTTTGGCTTTATGATTGGGGGGTGGTTCAGTTTTGAGGGTAATGAGTAGAAGAAGGTCTATAGCTATGATCTTATGTAGGAAGTCAAAAAGGAAAACAAGATCTATTTAGATCAAACAAAGATTAGGTGTTTGTTAAAAAAGCATCTCCATTTGTACAGCAGATGTTCCACATAAAATTTCTCTACATACATATTTCAACCCCAGCTAACAGTTATCTGGAATTGAGCCTGAAGTCAGACAGGACTTAGAGGAATGGTCTGAGATAGTCTCTGCTGAGTGGCAAAATAGGCAAATTCAGAGGAGACTTTAAAAGAAGCAGAACAAGAAAAGTACAGAAGTAGAGAACAGAGTGAATTATGGAAGGGTGAAGAAAAAATAACCAGATGGTGTGGAGGTTGGCAGAATACAGTCATTTTAAATACGATGTATAGCCTGATCACTGCCTTTGGTGAGCTCCATATTGGCACTGCAAGGTTTACCTGACTTTGTGAAAAAGGTTCCTTCCTTTTGCTTCCAGGAACAAGTCTGGTCTTAAATAGCAATAATATTGGAAGCATCATCCTACAGGTAAACTAAATTTTGTAAGTAACATGATTCACTGAAAAACTGCATATCATTAAGAAGCGTAAATTTTAAAAACTAAAAAAGTACCTGGAAAGAAAAAAAATAAAGTGGGACATTTGTTAAAATCATTTACATTTATTTTTATAGAGGTTCTAAATCACTAACCTGCTTTACTTTGAGGCGATTCTGACACCGAACAACATTCTATATAGTACCCTATTTGAATAAAGCTTATAGGACTCAAATCTTAGCAACTATGTGTCTTAAATGCCTAGTACCTATAGCATAATGTGCATACATCTGTTTTATACACATGTAAAACATTAGCACTTTTCCAGCACATATTTTCATCTGGAAATTTGATAGGCTTCAAGAGGAATCTGGGTGTATAGGACAAAGACAGAATGGGTGGAGGAAGGGAGCACAGGAAAGAGAGTTGAGAGGTAAGAATGAACATATTTTTTTCTGGGAATTTTCACAAGGAAAGTATAATATTATTTCCCTGCTGAGATCTTGTCATCCTTTCTTTTTACTTCATAAACTCTCTATTTTAGTTGCATTTTCCTTTGAAGGCCACCCAGAAGCTGTGAGCTGGCTGGCAATGGGGAGAACAGCTGATTTAAAGACTGTCTCATAGACCCCTAAAACAACATGGTTTGTACTGCAGCGTTAGGGACTCAGGTCGTTTAAATGGTAAAGATTACCACGCATGGGAAGGAGAGTAAACAAGCTTTCAGACCCTCATTTGCCTTTCAGCTCACCTTCTTTCTTTACATTAGTATTAATGAGATGCTCTTCCTAACAGAGAAAGGTTTTTAATGGCTTGGTATAAGTCGATACGTTCTTTGACTCATTTTTGTAAACATGATAGAGGTAGTATTGAGTAATGTCTAGCCTCAGGGGCCAGATGACCTGGCTTCAAATCCTGACTGGGCCACCTCTTAGCTGTGCTTGGACCAAAAGAAAAAAAAAAAAAGGCATTTCCATGCCTCAGTTTACTTATAGAAGTGGGAATTATAAAGATAGCACATTTTATAGAGTGTTGCACAAATGAGCTACTAAATGTCAAGTGAATGATACATAGAGAATGCTCAATAAACTCTGGCTGCTATCATCATGTTGCTGTATTTTCCATTCTCTCCCCTTTTCACTTTTACAAAGATATCATGCATGAGGATTAGAAATACAGTCTGTGGCCACAAGAGCTTTTCTTTTCTAGAAAGCATCTTAAATGAGCACTTTCTCTCTGTGGTCAATTTGAGCACCAGGTAACCTGAGAATGAGTACATCTTTGACATTCTCGTGATGATTTGCTTTGCCCAAAGACAATTGGGTAGAAATCTTTGGGGGAGAAAAGTATGAGCACTTCATTAGATCAGAATGTCCCAAGGAAATAAGACATTTGCTTTGTATATGGCTTCAGAGGAAGCTGGCAGCCATTTTTAACACAGGATCATTTTTTCCAGAAGGCATCAAGTCTCAGGAAAGCCGATGCTGCCTCCAGCTCATCGCCAGCTCTATAGGGAAGCCTCTTGGTTGGCTCATACCTGTTAAGGCCGTAACTATTACTGTTGGCAATCTCCAGATTTTGGTTAAGAAAAGTGGTTTCTAAAATTTTTCTGATTTGGAATATCTAATACCTTTTAGTTTTTTATGACATAGCATTATTGTTTTCATTATCTTAGTATTTTAACATCTTGTTTACATATCATTGACCGTTAGCCATCTCAAGGTAAAATGACCTGCATCATGATCTCAGGGAACAGTATACTATTTCTAGCATGTTTGGTCCTGTAAAGCAGCAGTTCCCAACCTTTTTGGCACCAGGGACCAGTGCTCCTATGAGAATCTAATGCCTGATGTTCTGAGGCAGAGCTGAGGCAGTGATGCTAGTGCTGGGAAGCGGCTGAAAATACAGATGAAGCTTCACTCGCTCACTCACAGGTCACCTCCTGCTGTGCGGCCCAGTTCCTAACAGGCCACAGACTGGTATGAGTCCGTGGGCTGGGGTTTGGGGATCCCTGCTGTAAAGGAAGGACGAAGAGATAGAAGCTAACATTTACTGAGGGGTAACTATGTGCCCTCTGTCTCATTTAAATTTCATAATAACTTGGTGAGGGAAACTGAGGGTCAGAGAGATT
The DNA here is from genome assembly GCF_902729225.1 of Pteropus medius. Lineage (NCBI taxonomy): Eukaryota > Metazoa > Chordata > Mammalia > Chiroptera > Pteropodidae > Pteropus > Pteropus medius. The sequence goes on along the minus strand of NW_024351647.1, from coordinate 4,384,050 downwards.
AACTGATTTACCGAAGGTTCTCCAGCTCGTAACTCGTCAAGCTAGTCAGGTCTGCAGGACACCAAATTCTGTTTTCATCCCACCTTCCATACCACCATCCAACTCATCATCAAGTCCTGAGTGCTAGATCTTTGAAAGTTCCAAATGCAGCCACTTTTAACCACCCCTACTACTACTACACTGGTCTGGGCTTCCATCATCTCTTGAATTATTGCAAGAAACTCTTAGTCTTTCTGCTTCAGCAGTTGCCGCATTACAGTTTATTCAGTTTAGAATGCCAGAATTTCATCTCCATCAGAATAAAACCCAAAGGCTTTATGTGGCCTGAAAGATCCTACATGATCCAGTTCTGATAAGTCCCTGACCTCATTTCCTACAACCCTATCTCAAATGATTGTTCTATAGTCATTCTAACATTTTTTGTAAATAATATTTAGATTTGTAGCTATGAGAATTGAAAGCTAAACCTCTGAAAAATGTTATAAAGGCTCAATTTCTGATATTAGACAGGGGATGGGGATGATAAATGTGAGCCATGTGGGGTAGAAGAGGGGAAAAATGATTTTTCTACACTTTAAAAGACAGGAACTCCTTAGGGAAATACAAATCAATACTCAAATGAGACATTACCTCACACCTGTTAGAATGGCTGTCATCAACAGGACGAGTAATAATAAGAGTTGAAGAGGCTATGAGCAAAAGGGAACCCTCATTCACTGCTGGTAGGAATGCAAATTGGTACAATCATATGGAAAACAGTGTGAAGGTTCCTCAAAAAACTAAGAATTATCATATGAACCAGCAATCCTTCTTCTGGGTATTTACACCCCAAAACTGAAAACATTTATCCACAAAGATATATGCACTCTGATGTTCATAGCAGCATATTTACAGTGGCCAGAACATGGAAGCAACCAAAGTATCCAATAAAAGATGATTGGGTAAAGAAGATGTGGTACATATATATATAAGGAAATATTACTCAGCTATGAGAAGAGATGAAATATTGCCATTTGTGACAAGGTGAGTGGATCTCAAGATAATCATGCTAAGTGAAACAAGTGAGGCAGAAAAAGTTGAAAACCACATGATATCATTCATGTGGGATATAAACCTAAAGCAACAGACATGACAGAGACTCATGGACACGGACTGTGGATTAGAAGTTACCAGAAAGAAGAAGGGGAGGGAGGAGGTAAAGGTAAAAGGGGTCAAATATTAGTGACAGAAGGAGATCTAACTTTGGGTAGTGAACACACAATGCAATATATATATGACATACTGTTGAATTATACTCTTGAAACATTTTATTAATGTCACTAAAACTTTTAATACAAAAAATAATAGAAAAATAGACAGGAGTTATGGAGAAGGGTAGGAATGGATTCTGCTAGCCTCAAGATAGAGAAAAACATAGAACTTTTAAAATCTTTATATTCTGTAATTACTGAGCCTACTACAAAAAATGCATGACTTAGTTCTCACTTCATCCAGGTCTCTAATTAAATAGCATCTTCAGAGAGGACTTTTCACCATTCTATCTAAAATAGCATGCCCTGCCATCACTCTCAATATTCCTACCTGCTTTATTTTTCACAGAACTTTTTCCTGGTATTGCATTCACTCATTATTTTTTACTTTGCCTAATCCATTAAAACATAAGGACAGGGACTTGTCAGTCTTGGATCTCATCATGGATCCCCAATGTCTAGCAGAGTCCCAAGCACATAGAAAGTGATCAGTAAATATTTGTTGAATAAATGGTCTGAAAAGAATTTGGTGTGGGAAGAGAGAGAAAAAAACCAAGGAAATAAGTGCTTAGTTTTATCTAAATAGGTTAAGGGCTCAAGCTCAAGTGCTTGCTTAAAGACAAAAAAGGCAAAACAGACTAAAACCTCCTCAATTCATAGTGCACTGATTTTTGTAGTATAACAAACTTTATAATGATTTAGCATCTTACTAGCGTACAGGAGAGAAAAATCAAATCTCTTTTACAGTAGAAGTATCATTGTTTTAAATATTTAAATCTGCATGCTCATACTTCAGTATTGCACATACTTAAGAGTACCTTCATCATACAGTATCACAGAAAAGGGAAATGGAAAATTTATGGCTCTCCCCAAAAGTATTTTCCTAATAAAACATTAATGTATGCGATGTATAACATTATGACCTCTCTATAATGGCAAGGGAATGTGGAAGAAGATATAGGGATGAATGAAGAAATGAAGAAATAAATTTTTGGTTTGGATTTTCACTAATGAGGGACTGTAAAATAGTTTGGCTGTCATCATCACCATCCTCATAATCGCTACTATTTATTGAACACTCGTTCAACACTAAGCATTGTACTAGGTACCTTAAAAGTATCATAATCCTTAATCTTCACAATTCTACAATCTCATTTTACAGGTGTAGAAGCTAAGGTTCAGAGAAGACATATTATGCATCTGGGAGATGACAGAACCATATTCAAATTCAGTTATCTGACTGCAAAGTCTTAATACATCCCACTATTTCATAAGATAAAAATCATTTCTTCTATATCCTCTGAAGCACTTCAGCGCTAGCTATACTATGCTTAAAAATATTCAGAATAAAACTTGGAGTTGGAAAGAACATTAGAGATTGTCTTTCCTAGGGAGGAATCTATGACTAATCCTTTGGATTACAACTTTGAGAAATATCTTATTTCTTTAGAAGCAAAACTGGATAGAGAACTGAGGCCTCTTAATTGTCTGTTCTTTCATTACACCCACAGCCCGTTTGTGTTGATTGGCATGAATATAACGCTTATAAACATGTTACGTTACAATCTTATGTACACAATTATATTTATATCTTGACTGTAATTCATTTACATTTAATATAATTCCAAACTAAATCCTTCTATCTTCCGCACAGGTTAACCACGAAATTTGAACCTTTGTCTGAATTGAAATATATATATATATATTTACATGTATACTTATATGTATTATATATACATGTAAAATAGTACTGTCATCTCATAAATTGACTCTTTGTAAAATGGGTCAGATATTGCTGATACATCTACTTATGTGTTGTATACATAATTGCATGTATATTACACATAAGCACATATATGTAATCTGGCAGAACTCCCGATGTTTTGGATATAAGGATTATGTAAATCAGAATGGTGAATAAACCCACTTAAATCCTCAGGCGAAGTTAACATTGTGGGAGAATTGTGGTGACATTTGTAAGTTCATGTTTGCTTTCCAAAAATAACCATTCTATAGACTGTAAAAAATACTGGCCTCAACCAAAAGATTATATACCAGGTAGGGATGCCAAATGCAGTTCACACAAAGCAATTACAGTAAAAGCTGTGAGTTTTACTACTGCTTGGGGAATACTTTACACATTTACTTTTCCTCCATGAAAGAAACTTGTACTAAGAAACTACTGCCTTTTCTCTACGAAAATGGAAAATGTGGGTTACCTGAAGAAAGGTAAAAAGTCAGTTTAATTTCTATGTGAGCCTAGTCAAATAATTTTAAAAATCAAACTGACATGGGGGAAAAGTAAAATAAAAGGCTTCTTATTTCTGAACTGGTTCTCCTTAGCCATTTTCTTCCTAGGGTATAATCTGATTCAGAACAGGAACATACAGTACAGTTAACATTCAACTTTAATTGCAATGAGGTGACAACATACTGGGTAATGAGTTGTTTATGAGTTGTAGATGTGTTTACAATGAGTTGACAATGTGTTGGATAAAGTGTTCTTCTAAAGTTGTAGATCTATTTACAGTGAGCGGTGGGGGATGTTCATTAGTTGTCGATTTGTTTGTTTACATTGTTTTCGATTTGCAATTGCTATGAAACAAATTGCACACTGATGAAGGATGATTGTTTGTGCGCCTTAATGATTTACTGTAGTAGCTTGTCTGAAAAAGTACTTAACTCTGCCTCATCTGTCAGTTTCCACTGCAAAAGCTCCTAGTCACAATAGTTTTATTAGCATAGCATGGACCATTTGTAAGAACATTATGCATCTAAGAAATCTTAGGACTTTGCTATTCAGCCCATTGTATTTGGGCCAGCAGACCTGAACTGAATTCTTTCTGCTTGGTACACATTTATATCTTTTTAAGTTATAACATGATTAATAGTCGGTCTCAAACCCCAGCTACAGGAAGAATTCTACAAAGCCTTTGTAACTCAAGTTACTGCTAATTTTCAACCTTATCTTTGACCCACCAACTTCTGTGAAAAGGCTTCAAAAAAAATCAGACTAATTTGAGGGTTATAATACAATTTTATAAATGTATTTGACATATTGGAAGATAAAAGAGTACTCTGGGCCCTACATTTAATAACACAATAAGCTAGTTTAAAAGATCCCAATAAGCCAGTTTGATCTGCATTAATATGTATTCTATACCTTGCATATTTAATAGCTTTTATTGATAGTAAGGAAGAGATGAGAAAAGAAAATGAACTCTACCCACATCTTCACCATCTCAAAATTTACTCTGTTCCCTTATACATGTCCTAGACCCAAATGTATTCACCTAAAGGAGCTAATGTGCACTGTGCCTCATTTATATTCCATTCATACATTATGATAAATAAAGCCATCTTGTAATAGTTTGACTTGAAAAGTTGAGTCAGAATTTATTAGCCAAACCTAACTAAAGAAACTGTTGTCTTCAAAGCATTGAGAATGAAATATTGCAGTTAATTCCTGTGATCATAAAAAAGAAAAGAAAAACTAAGAAAATTAGAAGAGACAAAGAAACAACTATAAGTAAAAATGAGTTTAATAAATGATAAATAATATTAACCTCAAAGTTTTCAAAGCATATAACATATAATCTTATTTAATCTACATAAGGACACAGAGTAGTAGATTTTTATCCCTATTTTTCATATAAAGCACATGAGATCAAACATCTACATTTTTCTGTGAAATCTGTAACTTTTAAATGTTGGCTTTAATGTTTTAAAATATGTGAAGCAACACTTGATTCTGGAAAGTTTCCGTTTTACATATAAATCATATAATACAAGCCCAATAACTTTTACAGTCATATATCTAGAAAGGACAAACCAGAACCTAAACCCAAATGTTCAAATTCTGGTTTTGTTATTGTGAGTTCCTGTTCTATGTTTTTTTGTTTTGTTTGTTTTTACTTATTATTATACTAGAAGTAAAATCTCAAAATACAAGCCAACATTTTTCTTGTTTAAGTCATAGATAGAGATCTAGGGATTTTTTTTCTTCTAGTGTGTTATTTGCTATAATGCATTTACCTCCATTTGAGGTTTCTAACATATGAAAAAATAAGAAACCTTGGTGAAATCCCTCCAAACTGGTGCTCTCCTAAACTCTCGACCCTCACTTTTTAGAAACACCCTCAACAGAAAGGTTCCTCTTAAATCTTGTTTCCTTGCTTACCCCTGAGGAGCATGTTTTGCCTCCAGACCTGAAGTCAGTTTCATGGGCATGGTTTTCCACCCTTAGGAAAGGAAGGAATTTTAATTCTCTAAAAAAAAATTAAGTTGATAGATATACTGAAGAATTATTTCTAAAGATATAACCCAAAAGGTCCTAAATGCTAAATTGGGCTTTTGGAGACCATGAAGGGACTCTCACCTACTAGCATCAATGGTGCCAAAGAAAACAGAAATTATATTTTCCTCTCTCAATGTGCTATTTGCCACTGTGAGCTTGAAAAATAAATTCTTAGTGCATTTCAACATGCTGACCCTAAAACAAATCTGTCACTGGAATCTAAAGAAAAGGCACTGGACAGAGTGCTGAGGTGCTGCTTCTAGCGAGTCATGTTAGCATATTCATGTTGGAAAGGATTTCATCTTGGAGGCCTCTGTTCATCTAACCAGATACTTTGCAAGTAAAAATGCATGAAATTTAAACCAGCTTTTCACATGGCCATTTTTTATGGCAGACCATTTCAGCAATGTAACAGGGGTAGACACCTATAAATGTATAATGTGATGGATTCAATTGTAATGCAGCCTGGATACATATGGAGGTAGTGTTTGCCCTTCAGTGCAAATCCATTTTTATGTCAAAAGGAATCCATTGAAATTAATAGGGCATTATCCAAGCAATAAGTAACACTGTATACACAATGTAAAAATTTCTAGCAGGAAGACAAATTTTCTCTAAATAACATGAAAAATAACCATGCTATGAAATAGTAAATTAATGCATTTAAAAATGATAAAACATTTTTTTAGGAGAAAATAGATGGATAAATGACTGAGATCTTTAACTTTTATTAGAATAATATCTACTAGCAAATGAAATATATTTTCTAAATCCACATTTATTTTGGACATAGGCACACAGGTTATTTTAACAACTTAGTGAATGCACTAATGTCACATATTTGACTATATAATGCAGGTTGCTCTGCTCATTGAGAAATGATTTCATTTATTCATTTATGCATTTATTTAAGCATTTTGGTATTCCTATCATGTGCCAGAGAACCAAGTTATGCAGAGAATAGAGTAATAAACACAACAGACATGGTCGTTATGTTCATTGTGTTAGAGGATGAACTTTCCAGTTTCTGAATCTTATTTCTAAACTTTCCTCTGAAGCATTATTCTTTAATATTGAATTATCCTTTGGTCCCTAGACTATTTTCATATTTTACCTTCTTATGCCCAGTATTTCTTAAAAACGATATGCTCCCATTCTTTTGTTCTTAATTTTTATCACTTGATCTATTTCAAACTGTTGTGTATGCTCAACTTTCCTTTTCCCATCCCCAAGAAGCATTTTCTGGCCACAGAGAAGATATGTCCAGCCATCAGCTAGTACTTAATATGTACTAACTTTCCGTCACACCCCCAATGTAAACTACTGGTCTCTTAATTTCTCTTGTGCTTTACGGAATTCAATGAAGAACTATTAAAGAGAGTTGGGACTAGGGTTTTTCACATATAATCAATAGTTCTTTACTTTTGCTGTTAGTACAAAGTCATGGTAGCTACTGGCCAGATATCACTGAAGTGGCTAGATCCGGGAGAACATGGCAAATGTTTTCTATCTAGCAGGCAGGTCTCAGGAAAAGAAGGCTACAGACATGTAAAAATGGGAAAGGTCAGTGGTTGAAGCTAAGTATTGAATCTATCGTTCTGTGGCATTTGAAAGGAGCAAGCAGGAAGCACAGAACTTATTGGAAAGATCCAGAACAAATGAGGGAAAGCACGGATTATGAATTGACATAAAACAAGCCAGAGACACAAGAGGCTGAACCAGAAGAAGTGGTCAAGGAAAAGATAAAATCTCTCTACATAGACTGATGTGACATCCAGCATCTCGGAGCTAGTAGAGCATAGGGAAGGAGGGACACTAACAGATAGGACCCCAGAGAAAGATTCTAAGCACTGTGACAATAACTTATAGCTGAAGCTCACTAAACATTTCTTCCTTTTAAACAAATTATACAGGCCGATGGGTGTTTTCTAAGGGTAGAAGGATATGCCTCACTGACTTTCTCAAAGCTGAATGAGGACTCTTCCATAGATATGTGAGGTGGCCACCACCTGGGCCTCAGCTGTCTATCAGGGTCTGTTTGAGCCTTGACCTCTTCATTGACCTTCAGGGCTGGTGCACAAGAAGGAGGAGATTTGATATGAACATGTTCCAGCCCTGTTAACCTCCTGTAATTTGCCTGACTGACATACAATGTATTTTCAGCTATTTCATTGTGGGAGGATTGCGTTTTGGAACCTTTAAACTACAAAATTTGTCGAACCAAATGTCAGATATTTATTTAGAATCAACAAAACTGATTATGTACTGAGTGAAGGATAAAAGAGGTAGCGCCTTACTTCTTTCAAAGAGCAGTTATACCGCCTCCACCTTTGTGATTGTGCATCACTGGCTGGTTCAACCAGTTAGTGCCCAGCAACCCCCTGATCATGCTCTGCTCACCCAGAACCATGTATTTTCTCCAGCTCTCAGACCTTCCCAACAAGACTGTAAAAGAAGTTTATGTGGCACTTCATATGCTACATAGGATTATCCACTCACAATGGAATGATGATGTTAAATACCCATTTCCAAAATGTCCAGGAGCAGCACACAATGTACAAGGACAGATCCTTTGCGTCAGTCTGAGCAGAAAATCTAGAACAGGTCATTTTGGGAAAAGGCAACTTATTTTGTGTCTGTTTTGCCTTAAAGTTGTGTGAGGAAGTGATTTTCCTGCTGGATAAGAATGTGGGAAGTTTACTAAGTGTGGAGGGAGATAGGCAAGATCTAGTTCAGGTTTCTTGGTGGTTAGAGTACCTGTTTGTGGCACAGAGCTGTCATTTTCGAAATATGCTTAAGAATTACCTGGAAATCCTGTGAGACCAAGGCGTCTTCAGCTCTACCTTCAGAGATTCTAATTCAGTTGATCTGGACTCTGACCCAAGTACCTGAATAGTTGAGAAGGCACTGCAGGTGCCGTTTCAAGGTAGATAACTTGTGGATCATGTTGTAAGAACCACTAACCTAGAGGCATCGTAGAATTGGCCCTGATTTCCACCCACAAGTAATGTGGTGCAAACTCCTCACAGTGGTTTGAAGAAGTTTCTAAAAGTCTCATTAATCTCTCTTAGGATGGGAAGTACTTGTAACCACACAGATCTTACCAAGCGAGTCAACTGTTAAATTCCTTATTGAAAAAAAACAGAGTGAGGCTTTAAGTGATAACAAATCTGGATCAGAGAGAAAAAAGATGTATCATCTTTCCCTTACAATAATGGAAACCTCAATAAGAATAAAAAGGCCAAGTAGACTATCAAGGATTTTATTGTGAGAAGAGATATCTAGAAGTGGAACAGGCTATTTATTTGAATTTTCCTCTACCCTTTAAATATCAGCTTTCTCGATGTTACTTTTCAGAGACTGTGACCTTTTAAGAAGTGAAAAGACACCAAAATGCTATCTATATTGAAGCAGTTTATCAAAATGTCACCCAATAGTTGATGCCAATTGCTAACAAGATATTGTGTTTCCTTATTTAATTGGCCAGTGTACCTAATTATGGCTGTCTTTGGATATCTATTGATGGGCCCTTCAGAAGAAAAAGAAAGCATCATTTGAGGCAAATTTCATAAAAATATATGAAAAAGATAAAGTAAGGGAACACCCCTAATAAGAATTATTATTAGATAATAAAATTTACCTGTTTGCATGATTCCCTAATTTATAGAAATACCTCCATAACATATCCAACACAAACCTGGATAATTGCCAATTACCCATGCTGCTGTATCTTTCAAAAGTTATCTTGGCATATAGCTCAGCAGAAAAATAGGAAGTACCCTGGAAATTACTCACAAAATGTGAATACCACATGTCAGAGTCAGTGAGGTTTGGATGAACTATAAAGAGTTTTCATTATTTAGGTCTATGAAAGCAAAGGAAACAGAAATATATCCAATAATGTAAGGCAACGGAACCAGGAAATTTATAAGGCGGCATAATCTGTGGATTTACTTTAAAATATTGGGCAGTGTTCAAACTGAGACATTAAAAACATTATCCCTGGCTGTAGTAGTGATCACTCAGAGGTCAGGAAGAATAGGATGTCAAACTTCCCAAGGTTTTTAGACAAAGGATTTTTAATGAGTCCTTTCCCTTAAGCTTTCCTTTTTCTTCTCTTATGTGGACATGAAAGACAAAACCTTAATACATTCCACAATCACTGGAGAGGCTGCCCAGTGCCACTTATCTTAAATACTATATTAATCATATTTATTACCCCTAGGCTGAGGCTTTAGATAATTAAGTGGGCCCAGGTCAATCCATGCTCTGTAAGAATGCTAATAAAAAAATTTCAAATCACAGAGAATTAGACATAATGATATCAAAGCTCACTGCCCCAGATGCTATCACCAAAGCATTGTTCAGCTTGGGAGATACAGAGAATATCAAAGGGTAGAAAATGATTTTAGCTTCTGTCTACAGTGTTTATTAAGTTTGGAGAACTTCCTGGAGTGGAATTCTGGACCTGGTTAATCTGGACAGTCCCAGTAATTCTCAGGAGGTTTATATCCAGTGCTTGTTTATACCCAACAAAAACAGTATCTTCAGGGAAAGTGAATCTTGGAGCCTTTAGGACATACACGAAGGGCTATAAACCTGTTGATAAAGGACCTTCTGAGCACCAGATTATCTCATTTAATAAAATAGAAGACTTTGGTGTACACTGCAAAACAATATTACACCTTAGAAGTGTCATATTGCAAATCCTCTTTGGATTGCAAATTTTTCGAGTTTTTGTGGAATAAATATTGGGTGAATATGCTGATTTCCTCTAGTTTTCTTACTAATGCAGACTATACAATTGGTTACATCTTTAATTTGTCAGAAAAGGTAGATCAGCCAGAAGCCCAGTTGGGATGAAGAGTTTAATATTGGATTTAGAAACACATGACACTAAAAATCAGAAGACAAACTTGTCAAAGCTACTTGATCTGCTGTAAAACTACCATAGGAGCTATCCAGGGACTGATGTCTCTGGCTATTAAGAACAATCTGTTTAATAAGATTAACATCTCTTAATCACTGAGTAATACTTTTGCCTGAAAGTCATTATGAGAAAAATACTCAAGTAACACTTTGAAACTATTTACCAAAAATCTAATTAGAAGTACAAAGTGCTCTGACATGTCCTGAATATTCATATCTTATAATAAAACTATTTAGAATGAAAACAAAAAATAAAAAGTATTCACTGCTCAGCTCCAGGTGCTAAGGTACAGATAGGCCACCACATGAATAGTGTCCTTACTCTAAGGTGAATAACCACAGTGACCCCGTTTATTTCACTTCTGAAATATTTGTAGTGCTGAACCCCAAGAGAATATTAAATGAGGTCAGCAAAACCAGTTAAAATTGTTTAGGGTGCTAACTAAACTATGTTATAACAAAACCAGCAACTGCCTGGACATATCCTGAGAGAGGGTAGAGGCATAAAGCTTGGGGCTGAGACCACTGTATTACATAGCACATCTATGCTCATCTGGAAGGCATGACAGACACTAAAAACTCTTACCGTGACTTTAGTCTAAAACTACCTGAAAATGTCAACTGCTACTTTGGAGATGAGCATTTTCCTTGAAGCTATAATTCTTTTCTTTCCATTTCCCACCATGAGCGTAACAGCATTTAGGATGCATTGTAAGAAAGAGAAATACAATAGATAACATCCCTTGTCTGCAGTTTTGCTTTTGTAGTTCAAGGTACTTACAATGCAGTCTGAAAATATTAAATAGGAATTTTCAGAAATAATTCCTAAGTTTTAATTGCATGCCCTTCTGAGTAGTGGATGAAATCTTGTGCCATCTGGTTCTGTCCTGCCCAGCATGTGAATAATCTCTTTAGCATATCCACACTGGAAACACTACCTGTCCGTTAGTCACTCAATAGCTGTCTTGGTTATCAGATGGACTGTTGAGGTATCACAGCACTTGGGTTTTATAAATACCGTTAAATTGAAATGATCATTTACATAATTTTGGTTCAAAAAATGGTCAATTTATTCAGCCTAGTTCTTTGAACATGGTCTGGTTGCAAAATGACAATTCTAACTAAAATAAATAGTAAGATTCTATATGGTGTGGCTTCTTACCTGAGAATGTTGAAAAGAGCTGATGGCTCACTTAATCACTTTCAAATATTCAAATTAACCACCAGAGCAATTTCAGCTATTAAAGAGAAAGTATAATATGACAAGATGAAGCACAACTAAGTAGTTGACTTCACTTACCTACTAGAATTTCTTCTGCAGACTCTGGGGAGATGAATGAAAGGGATCAGCGAGACAGATGGTGTTACATGATTTTACAAATTGCATTGTGTCCCACTAAAATTCTAATGTTGCTCTCCTAACCCCCAATGTGACTATATATAATATACAACATAACGATTTGATATGTGAGTATATTGAGAAATGATCACAATAGTATAGTTAACCTCTCTCACCATACATAGTTACAATTTTTTTGCGATAAGAACTTTTAAGATCTTACTCTCAGCAACTTTCAAATATATGATAAATATTAACTATAGTCACTATGCTGTTCATTACATCTTCATGACTTATTAATTTATAACTGGAAATTTTTATACCTTTTGACCCCCTTCACCCATTTTGCCCACTCTTTATCTTTTATGTTTTTAGATTCCACATATAAGTGAGGTCATGTAATATTTGTTTTACTCTGACTTATTTCATTTAGCGTAATGCCTGCAGATTCTATCCATGTTATTATAAATGGCAAGATTTCCTTCTTTTTTTATGGCTGAATAATATTCCATTGTTGTATTGCAGAATTTCTTTATCCATTCATCCGTTGATAGACACTGAGGTTATTTTTATATTTTGGCTACTGTAAATAATGCTGCAATGAACAAGGGGGTGGATGTATTTTTTCGAGTTAGTGTTTTCATTTTCTTCAGATAAATATGCAAAAGTAAAATTGCTGGATCATACAGTAGTTCCATTTTAACTTTTCAAAGAAATTTTCATACTGTTTTCCTTAGTGCCTACACCAATTTATAGTCACACCAATAGTACACATTCCCAACAACAGTAACCTTTTCTCTACATCTTCGCCAACACTTATTTTTTGTCTTTTTGATAATAACCATTCTAACAGGTATATGGGGTTTTAATTTACATTTCTTTGATTATTAGTGCACCTTTTCATGTCCCCATTAGCCATATGTATGTGTCCTTTAGAAAAATGTTTATTCAGATTCTTTGCCCATTTTTAAATTGGATTGTTTTTCTCTGGGTTATTTGAGTTATTTATATATTTTAGATATTTACCTCTCATCAGAAATAATTTGCAAATACTTTTTTTCCCATTCTGGGTTTTCTTTTCATTTTGTCGATGAGTTTTCTTTCTGTACAGGAAATTTGTTTGTTTTTGTTTTCTGTTGCCTGTGCTTTTGGTGTCAAATCCAAATAATTATTTCCAAGACCAGTGTGAAGGAGTTTACAACTTACATTTCATCTAGGAGTTTTATGGTATCAGGTTTTACGTTCGAGTTCTTGATCCATTTGAGTTCATATTTATGTATGGTATAAGATAGTGGTCATTCCATTCTTTTGCATGTCCAGTATTCTCAGCGCCACTTATTGAAAAGACTCTGCTTTCTCCATTATATATTCGTGACTCCTTTGTCATAAATTAATTGATCCTATATGTGTGGATTTATTGCTGGCTCTCTGTTCCATTGATCTATGTGTTTGTTTTTATGCCGATACCATCCTGTTTTGATTACTATAGCTTTGTAATATAGTTTGAAATCAGGTAGTGTGATGCCTCTAGCTTTGTTATTGTTTCTCAAGATTGCTTTGGCTATTTGGGATTTTTTGTGGTCCTACACGAATTTTGCAATTGTTCTATTTCTGTGAAAAATGCCTTTGGAATTATGATAGAGGAGTTACAGTGAATCTGGATAGCAAGGGCATTTTAACAATATTAATCTAATCAATAAGCACATACTATCTTCTCATTTATTTTTATATTCTTTAATTTCTTTCATCAATGTCTTATAGTTTTCAGTGTACAGATCTTTCTTTCACCTTCATAGTTAAATTTATTCCTAGGTATTTTATTCTTTTTGATACAATTTTAAATGAGATCATTTTCTTAATTTTTCTTTCTGCTAGTTTATTATTAGTGTATAGAAATGCAAAACATTTTTGTCTATTTTGTATCTTACAACTTCACTGAATTTATCGATTCTAACAGATTTTGGTGGACTCTTTAGGGTTTTCCATATGTAATATGTCATCTGCAAAAGCAGCAGTTTTACTGCTTCCTTTCCAATTTGAATGATTTTTGTTCCTTTTTCTTGCCTAATTGTTCTGGTTAAGACTTCCAATACTATATTGAATAAAAGTGGCATATTGTGTGTCCTCATTTGTTCCTGATCTCAGATTTTACTTTCTTTTTTTTTCACCTCCGCGTATGTTGTTAGCTATGAGTTTATCATATATGGCCCTTATTATGTTGAGAGTACACTTCCTCTTTACCCACTTTATTGAGAGTTTTTATCACAAATAGATGTTGAATCCTTTTTTTCATCCATTGAGATGATCATATGGTTTTTACCTTTCATTTTATAAATGTGGTGTATCACATTGTTTGATTTTGTGGATGTTGAACCATCCTTGCTTGCACTCCTGAAATAAATCCCACTTGAATATGCGGTATGATTCTTTCAATATATTATTGAATTTGGTTTGCTAATATTTTATAGAAGTATTTGGTGTCTATGTTTATCAGGGATGTTGGCCTGGAATTTTCTTTGTGGCATCCTTGTCTAGTTTTGGTATCAGGATAAGGCCGGCCTCATAAAATGAGTTTAGAAGTTCCCTCTTCTAATTTTTTGGCAAATTTTGAGAAGAATTGGTATTTTTAACGTTTAGATTTTTGTTTGTTGAAAGTTTTTAATTATTGACTCAATCTCCATAGTAGGAATTGATCAGATTTTCTTTCTTCGTGACTGGTAGGTTATATGTTTATAGGAATTTTTTAAATTTCTTCTAGGCTGCCCAATTTTTTGGCATATAATTTTTCATAGTAGTCTTTTATAATCATTTCCATTTCTGTAATGTCAGTAGTAACACCTCCTAATTTATTTTATTTTGGTTCTCTTTCTTTTTACTTAGTGAGTCTAGCTAAAGCTTTGCCAATTTTGTTTATCTTTTCAAAATCTAACTTTTAGTTTTACTGATATTTTCAATTGTCATTTTAGTCTCTTTCATTTTTCACCACTCTGATCTTTGTTATTTTCTTCCGATACTAACTTTGAACTTCATTTGTCCTTCTTTTTCTAGTGCCTTGAGGTATTCAGTTATGTTATTTGGGATTTTTCTTATTTCTTGATGTAGAGATTTTTCTTATTTCTTGAAGTTCGTTTATCACTGTAAAATTCTTTGTTAGAACTGCTTTTACTGTATCTCATAAGTTTTGATATATTGTATTTCTATTTTTATTTGCTTCAAAATATTTTTATTTTCTTTTTGTGTTCTTCGACCCATTGGTTGTCCAGTAGCATGAATTTAATTTCTACATATTTGTGAATTTTCCAGTTTTCTTCTAATTAATCTGTTTTTTACAGCATGTGGTTGGAAAAGATGTTTAATATGATTTCAACCTTAAATTTATTAAGACTTGTGGCCTGACATATGATCTATCCTAGACAATATTCCATGTGTATTTGAGAATATGTATGCTATTTTTTTGAATGAAAAATTCTGTTAAGTTCATTTGGTCTAATGCGTTAGTTAAGGCTACTGCTTTCTTATTAATTTTCTGCCCATATGATCTATTGATAAAAGTCAGATATTGAAGTCCCCTACTATTACTGTACTACTGTCTATTTCTCTATTTAGGCCTGGTAATATTCACTTTATATGCTAGTTTCTCCTATGTTGGGTGCATAAATATTTATAAATGTTATATCCTCTTGTTGCATTTACCCTTTAACTATTATATAATGACTGTTTTTTCTCTTTTGACCATCTTAGTGTACAGCCTATATATCTTGTAAGTATAGATACCCCAGCTTTGTTTTAGTTTTCATTTTCATGGAATATCATTTTTCATCCCTTAACTTTTAGTCTGTTTGTGTCCTTTCATGAAATCAGTCCCTCACAGGCAGCATATAAATGCGTCTTGTTTGATTTTATTCTTTCAGCCACTCTATGCCTTTTTATTGGAGAATTTCTTGCATTTACATTTAAAGTAATTGATAGGTATGTACTGTTGTCATTTTTTTCATGGTTTTCTGCCTATTTTGTAGTTCTTCTGTTTATTCTTTTGCTCTTTGTAATTTAATGACTTTATTTAGCAGTAGGCTTTATTT
Organism: Pteropus medius; assembly: GCF_902729225.1. Lineage (NCBI taxonomy): Eukaryota > Metazoa > Chordata > Mammalia > Chiroptera > Pteropodidae > Pteropus > Pteropus medius. The sequence continues at coordinate 4,368,156 of NW_024351647.1, read as the reverse complement.
AGCAGTAGGATTATCTTTTGTTTATCTACTATAGTTTTACTTATGGTTACCATGAGCCTGTGAGTCTTTATTGAAATCTCTTCATAAAGAAAGAAAAGAATGAAAATTGCATCACAAAATATACTACAAAACTTCCTAAGAATCTTTTTTTACTCAGAGTAAATGTCTCAGAGTTCAATACCATGTGGCAAGTGCGTTGTGTAAAAGAAAGTTAACATAGCAGAACTTAGACTGCTGTTCTAGAAAGTCCTGCTTATAAGATTGGCTAATATCTGCAACCTTGGATTTCAGGAGGGTTCCCACCACCCTTACTGATAAGAACAGCTCACTATGCCTGAACTGTTTGTACTGATAATGTGGTTTATACTAAACACTTGTTTTTGTTTTTTTTTTTTTTTTTTT
>NW_024351647.1:4272712-4367743 GCF_902729225.1 Pteropus medius | reverse complement strand
TTTTTTTTTTTTTTTTTTTTTTGTAAACCTGGAATTTTGTTATCTTCCAGGCTGAGGATTCCTATGTGACTAGCCCTGAGTAAAACTCTTGGCACTGAGTTCCTAATGAATTGTCACTATTGATGTGTTTCCAAAATTTGTTGGTGGAGGAATTAAGTGCACCCTCCTTGATTCCATTTAGAGAGGACTCCTTAAAGCTTGTTCCTGTTCTCCTCTGGCCTTTGCCCCAAGTGCCTTTTCTTTTTCATAATTTGCTTTGTGCATTTTCACTGTAAAAAAAATTTATCATTGTGAGTACCACTACATACTGAATCCTCCTAGAGAATCATCAAAAATGGGAACAGTCTTGGGGACCCCCAACACAAGGTCCAGTCTTTCTTTATCTCATTTTTCTATTGAACTTCTAGCTGTGCTCTTCAAATTCTACTCGTTTTAAAATATAAATCAATTGACAATATGAGATCAGAAAAAAGGGTGGACTTGGGAGCTCCAAACTCTCCTTCTACAAAAACAATGATTGAGTCTCTTTAATCAAAAACTTGCACAACAAGATGAATGCCCATTGAAGTAAGAAGAGCTACATTGCAGTAAGAGAGCTTTGGGGTTTTTAACTTACCTGCTACCATCATTTACTCTCTAGCAGAACTGATAGTTGCCAAGACTGGGATTGGGGGAAGAATGGGGCTGACTACTTAATGAGTATGTGTTTCATTTTGTGGTAACTAAAAAGTTCTGGAACTCGATAACTGTGATGGTTGTACAACATTGTGGGTATACTAAAAGCCACTAAATTATAAATGGTAAATCAAAATGGTAAAAATGGTGAATTTTATGTTATATGAATTTTACCCCAATATAAATCAGTTTAACCTCTCTTCTTTCAATTCTTTTGTTCTCACAGATTCAATCATCACTATAAAATTTTGGAAAGCAATAATAATAACGATAGCTAATATTGTGGGTACTTATTCTGAGCAATACATTTTTCTTGTAATCCAGTCTCATCAGCCCTAAATAGGTAATAATATCATCCACATTTTATAGACAATAACATTGAGGCAAGGTCAGACAGTAAGAAGCAAAAGCAGGACTCAAACTAAGGAAAAATTACATTCTGAAACTTTTTTTAATTCTTTCTTCTTGGGCAAGAGGGATAGTGAAACTGTGCATATGTTTATTTTAATACTCTTTTCATCATACTGTTATTCTACAACTTCTTAAGGTTTGGGTCAGAGATTAATTTGAGGAGTAGATGCAGTGATTTGCTAAAAGTCATCACTCCTTTTTGTCATCAAAACATCTTTGGAGCATGTTTGTGTACAAAAAGCCTGTCATGTTTTAGAGTGAGTTCCTTCCCTTGGTACACATCCTTGGAGGAGGCGGTGGACTTTGAAAAATGGCTTTGAAGGTCTCAGTGGTCTTAGTCTAGTGCAGGAGTCCCCAGCTGCCAGACTGTGGATCAGTATTTGTCCATGGCCTGTTAGTAAACAGGCCGCAAAGCAGGAGGTGAGTGGGCAAGCCAGCGAAGCTTCATCTGTATTCGCAGCCTCTCCTCAGCACTAGCATCACTGCCTCAGCTCCACCTCAGGCATTAGATTCTCACAGGAGCACCAGTCCCTGGTGCCAAAAAGATTGGGGACCGCTGGCTAGGGGATTATGGTGGGAAAGATTGCAGGATTCTTATTGTTTTATCTGTGAAGTTTCTAGAGTCACAAGGCAGGAACTCCAGAATTTGTACTAAGTACACAGAAAGCTTCATCACATGCAAAACATACATGCACATCAGAGAGTGAGAGAGAATTTGTACATGTAGTAGGCAGAGACAGAAGTTGGGTTTCTGTATTTAAACGAAAAAAAAAAAAAAACTCAGACATACATTCCGTATGAAGAAATTATTCTGTTTTTCAAACATAAGTGACCAAGTAAGGAAAATACAAGAAAAATATCAGAGCACAATGGAAAGCAAGTAGAATATGGAGGCTGGTGGGACTGGGATAGAGACCAGGCTCATACATTTATGTGCTACATGACCTTGAGTAATTTATTTGACTCCTAAGTTTTGTGATTTATAAACATAGAAGACCACCCACCTCTTAGGATTGTGTAGATTAGAAATAATAGATTCACAGATCCAAAAATTGTGCTTTGCATAAAGAAGATATTGCCCCTAGAAGTGTACATTGCAAAAAGTCAAACTTGTGAGTAGGAGACATCACTAACCTATGTCTGTTAGATCTTTTCTCAGAGCATGGGGGCCTAAGTAGGATGGCCTGTAATAAATCCTTGTTGTCATGAGAGACACGATGGTATAGTTTGAAGGGCACCCTGTAAACATACACAAAACTAACTGATGTCAATAGAAATGGAAGTTGTTTACCCCAAAATTCAGATACCCAATAACTGCTTTCAGAAGATGTTTTATCCAGTTGGAGAGTCAGGAAAGGATTCCTAGAAGAAGTGGAGAACATAGATTGACCCAAGGTAATGAGTATTGCAGCTGAGGTAGCTACTTGGCCAAATAACAACAGGTTGAAAAGCAAGAGATTTGAGTAGTTGAGTTTGGCTAGAGTTGAATATTTGTAAATGGAAGATAAAGAGGCAAAGAGAAAATTCAAGACTCCAGAGGGTCTTGCCTGCTAGGCAAGTGTTCAGGCTTTATTCAAAAAGTGGGACTGAGAGTTTGAGCCTCAGGTTGTAAGGAGTTGAGAGAAATGATGGAAAAATAGTCGAAGGTCTGTATATGTGGAACACCTTTTTATAAACTCAGGATTCTATACATCTGGCCCTATTCAGTTAGGATACTGTGAATCAGATTTCTTCAGGTCACAGGAATTTTTTTTAAACTTGCAATACTCGACTAAATGAGCACTCGGGTTAGAATTCAACACAAAAATTGGGTGCTGGGTTAGGCAGCACCGAACCATCTGCACATGGAAATAGTCTCCTTCCTTTCTGAGATTCATTTTCTATCTAACAAATATTCATAATTGATCTTTCCTTATTTTTATTCATGAGCCACAATTGGCACCCATCTGAAATTCTGGCAATATCTCTGTCACTTTTAATGATACAGCAGAAGTGAAACATCAACTTAGTTAAAATCTGTAGTTAACCTCTCCTCACTATTCTCTTTCTCAAAAGGGTGTCCACATGGCATGAGTGTTATTCCAGGAGGCTGAAGGAAAATACCTGATGATGTAAAGTTTAAAATGACTCCTCCTGCTTGACCCTATTTTCTATTTATTTTCTGTTTGTGCATCCTTCCTCATTTGTGTTGGCCATCCTTATTAATTCCAGCTTCTGTCATCCTCTCTCTTACATACAGTTTGTAAACTAACTCCTGTTTTCCATGTGGAAGGAGAAAAAGCACAAATAATCCAAAGGTCATTTGCTTTTAGTTTATAAATGCTATGTTTTGTTAAAAGCGAATTTACTACTTAATTTTATTTTGCTTAGGAGTATATAAATATTAGCATTGCCTGTAAAAATCAGGTGGATAGTGTGACGGGGGGACTAGTGGATTATATATTCTGCTATGAAGCAAGGTGGACTAACCACGGATTAAGAATCTGCTATAGATAAGCCGTTATATAGATTAACATTTATTTAAAGATTGATCATAAAAGTACATGCCAGGGGGGAAAAAAGTGTTGATATTAATTCATTTGGATGAGTATTTTTTCTTTTTCAAGTAAGTATTTCAAGAATCTAACAGACCTCTAGTTCTGAACCATCACACACAGGGCAGGGCTGAGATAGGCATGCATCTATATTGCATCTTCTTTCCAATTGCCTAAGAAACACTTTCACGTGAACATAATCTTGTTAAATCAAAATCACCTTGCCCTGAACTGACCAGAGCATTGTCCCCGTGGAAGCTACTAGAATCTCAAGTTTCTAGTTATCCAAACTTCAGATTACTTTGCATTTATTTTCTCTTTTCAGCAATCTGTGCTGAGGGAGACACTCCTTTTCCCAACTAAACTTGAGGTCAGAGTCAGTAGACATCACGCTATGAATCATAAATAAGAATTCGGGTTTCTAGTTCCTCATGTAAGGAGCTTGGAAATTGCCACTCTGTCCTAACAAGTACAAAGCTGAACAGATTGAAAAATCAACAGCTCTTCTAGGATCTGTAAGACTGGTGAGAACTCAGGGCAAACATCTACCTTCCAGGTTGGAAACACTGACAGGTGAATACAGTGACTCACAAGCAGAAACCATTGTAGGAACCCATGGTGGGTAGGAAAATTTGAACTGTAATTGAATTGCTGGAGGGTCAGCATAGACAACTCTGAGAGTTAAAAACTCTAGCAAAAGGTAAGAGAGGCATAATTTTGTGTGATTTACCTTTAGGAACTTGACCAGATTCTCACAGTAAATATTAGAGAAAAATCCTCTTGCTTCTGGAAGAGAGACGGGAAAGGAAACCATTTTTAAATATGCCAGAGCACTCTGTTCTTCTTAACAAGCCTTGACCCGGGGAGAAACAAGTGAACCAGAGCCTAACCTGCTGAGATATCTGAGCCGAACTGACCAGAGGAAGGGAAATACTCAACTGAAGCCCACTCTAGTCATTTTCTTCCACTTAAGAGAGAGAGAGAATAAAAAAAACCAATAACAGAAAAACACTTGTGGAGTTCATAGTTCAGAAGTATAGGCTCACCAAGAGAAGCCTAATCTTAGGACTAAAGAACACTTCCGTCTGCTCTCACACACACTACCAAATTACTATAACAGTCCTTTTTATTCAGTAAACTGTATCCAGTTATCAATAAAAAAATTACAAAGCAAAATGAAAAGCAAAAAGAACAACAACATCATAAAACCCACAATTTGAAGAGAGAGGAAACATCAGAACCAGACATTGCAGAGAAGTTGGGATTATCAGACTGTTAATTTAAAACAATTATGATTAATATACTAAGAGTTCTAATGGATAAAGTAGACAGCATGCAAGAACAGATGAGAAATGTAAGCAGAAAGATGGAAAACTTAACCAAGAAAAAATGCCAGAGATTTAAAAAAAAAAAGGCTAACAAATGAAGAATGCCTTCAATGGATTCATTAGTAGCCTATTGCTAGTAGACATGGTTGAGGAAAGAATATCTAAGCTTGAGGATATCTCAATAGAAATGTCCAAAACTGAAAAGCAAAGAACAAAGACTGACAAAAAAAGAACAGAATATCCAGGAACTGTGGGACAACTTAAAAAAATGTATAACATACACATACAGCATTATTCATAATTGCCAAAACATGAAGCAACCAAGATGTCCTTTAGTTGCTGAATGGGTAACCTGTGGTACATTAGACAGTGGAATACTGTTCAGCACTAAAAAGATAGGAGCTGTCAAGCCATGAAATGACATCCAGGAACTTTAAATGCATATTACTAAATGGAAGAAGCCAGTCTGAAAAGGCTATATGCTGTATAATTCCAATTATGTGACATTCTGGAAAAGGCAAAACTATAAAGACAGTAAAAAAGATCAGTTGTTGCCAGGGAGAGAGATGAATAGGTGTGTCACAAATGATTTTTAGGGCAGTGACTATATTCTATGATAATATGCTGATGAATGTATCCGTGCATATTTGTTCAAATCCATATAATGTACACCACCAAGAGTGAACCCTGACGTAAACTATGGGCTTTGACCATGATGTGTCAGGGTAGGTTCATCAGTTGTAATAACTGTACCACTATGGTGATATGCTGATAATGGTGGGGACTATGCTTTTGTTGAGGCAGGGGATATATGGGAAAATTCCGTACCTCCCTTTCTTTGTTTCACTGTGAACCTAAAACTGCTCTTAAAAAATAGACTTAAAAAAAGAGAATCAGAAAAAGAAAAAAAATTATACACACACACACACACATATGTATATAGTTCAATTTTATATATATAATTGAACAACATAACTTATTTTTCATGTGACATATGTGCTGCCAATCAAATAGGAAAATGTAATGACACATATATGTAACTGATACAAATTATTTTAATAATTTGTATCAGTTAATAATAATCTTAGTAATGTGATGCTTCATCTATATGGAAAGTCAAAGTGTAAAAATTAGATATTATTTTTCTATCACACTAGCACATAATTTCCATAAGCTGGTCTATTTCATTTATTAATGCATCCCAAGTTTTTGGTGCCATGTCTGATGTAAACACTCATAAATCTTTTCTGAGTGACTTGAATGAATGAATCACTGGTAAGAGCACACCATGCCTGATGGTCCAGCATTATAGCTGATAGCAAATATCTAACACAGAGATTGAACACCTAGAAATCTGTACTAATATGCTGAGAGTGAGCCTGGATGAGAGTGAGTTCTGTAGTAAATTGGAGAGAACATAGCCTGTCTTGAAGATGTAGCTGCTACCTAGCCCAAGCTAAATGTTGCTTTCTATACTGAAGGCACTGTGTTAGCAAATATTTTGAATTTCCAATAAAAGTTGGATTTATGGATTGCATGTAATACATCCTAAATCTTTAAGTGTTGGCAACTAATTTTTTAATATTTAAATACTCTGCAGGCCCATAGAATTTCTTACAGTCTATATTTTGCTGGTTTCCTCCCAGGGTGTCATTTAGCATGCTTCTCTGTCCCTTGTATTTCCTGAATAGTGGTAGTTAGATCTTGAGGCTTGATTATATTCATTTTTTTTCCCAGTAAGAATACTTTATAAATGATAAGGAGCCACATTACATCTGATCTATTTTTCTTTTTCCAATGTTTACATTAGGGATTACAAATAGTGATATTCTAAATGAATCATTCCTCAATTTATCAATGGATTGTTCTATCAAGAGAAACTTTCTTTGTCAAGTCAAATAATTTTGTATAGGAAATGCAGGATAAATACTTGTTTCTTTTCATTTTTTATTAGTTTTCAGAATAATGAGTTGCTTCCCTGGTATCTTTAAAATATTGCAAAAATTTGGAAGCAACCAAGATGTCCAAAGTAGTAGTTTTAATATCATTACGATCTCATAAATTTAAATATATTTTTATGCTTTAGTTGTCTTCACATAGTATCCTTTATTGATGCTTAAATGGTTCTATGTAGGCCAGTGGGAGCCTCTTTAATTTGGTTTTGTTTTATTTTGACATAAACCTAATAATCATTAAGAATTTTCTTATTTTCTGAAGTTTTTAAATATTTCAGGCTCAGATTGTAAATTTTTCACACTCAGACCTAAGATCTCTTTTATGAGCAAATATGAGCAACTTTTCATATGGTTAAGTAGTATTTGCATATCATTTCTGTGAATTTCCCATTTATATCTAAAACTCTTTTTCCCTTAATGGTTGTAGACCTTTTGTTTATCTCATTTTAGAAAATTAGAAAATCATTTTTATCACATGTAGGCAGGTTATCAAAATGCAACTTTTTGGCCCCAAGGTGAAAGGTCATGTTCCCATAAGAAATCTAAAAATGACTCAATAGTTTAAGAGTACATAAAGATCATCTAACTAAAGAACATATTTTAATATAGGACTGCTCCATTAATTCTACTCCACAGAGGAAACCAAATTTGGCCCAACTCCATCATAAAATTCCCACTATATCATTAAAATTTAAACTTGTTTCTGGCTTCAAAGGCTTCAACTTTGACATTTTCCTAGAAAATTCTTGAATTAGGTAAGACTTCTGTGCCTTAACTCACTCAGCCTAAGATTGCATAAGGCCCGGTGGCCCCACATTCAAGTCTGTCAGTGCACCCAAAGTAGAGAATATTCTCAGAGACTGATTCAGGCAAGCCAAACCCTTAGAGACAAGTTTTTAAGTTAGAATAAAAGCTCATTCTTTTACAAGCAGGAACACACACAATTATATATGTATGTATGTATGTGTGGTGTCTATGTATGTATGTGTGTGTGTGTGTGTGTGTATACGCATGTGTATGTATAATTATGTGTTATATAATTATATATACACATATATGTATGCATGTGTGTATATGTAAAACCATATATATATATATATATATATATAAAACCAGTGACCAGAATATGCTTCTTTCTATTCCCTATTTATTTCAGTATTAGAGTTCCAAAGAAGCTAATAATTAACAGGAGATCATGGTATCAGTCAGAGTCCCAGGAGGAAGCAGATGGCACATACAAAGTGGTAATTAGAGTATATAGTTAAAAATTTATTTAGATTGGTGTGATCAGGATTTAGGGATGATGATGGGATGATGAAGCAACCAAGGAGTCTCAACGCAATGTTAAATACTCCCAATGCTTGGCCTGAAAGGCCCAGAGAAGCTAACTGTGACCAGAACCTGGTGAGAGCTGTAACCTTTGAAGAGAGGCCACCTTACAGAAACTTTGTCTTTAGGTAGAGAACCGTACCCTAACCTCTCATCCCGCTCTCCAGGCTTCTGATGGTGTACTCCCACCCCTACCCTATTGGCTGAAACGAAGTAGAAGTTCGAGTTAAAGGAACCCTGACATACAGGCTCATAAGGGAAGCCTCCTGAGGCATAGAGCAAAGAAGAGAAGTCTGGAAACTGGATCCGGAAGGTCAAATGGGGACTATTGAGCCCTTGGAGTAACAGCCCATGAAAATCCTAAGTTAAATTTTACTAATGACACGGAAAAATGTATGAGACTGGTTCCTTCCTCAAAAGATTTCTATCCTTTCTGATCCAGTATCCCTCTCCCTCCCAAATGTTCATATTCTCCAACCCATCCTTTTTTAGATTTCTTTCAGATCAACACATTGCTACTCATATCTTTCTTTAGACAAGTCTCAACACAATTGATTCTTTTTGGGTTTCTAAGGTTATTACATTTGGGGGCTAAAGTTGAAGTACTCTGATTACCTATATTGAGCTTGGACATTCTCAAGTCTTCTCAACCACGTCATAGTTTCTTGAATGATTTTCTACAGATAGCTTTTAAAAACATTTTAATTTTTCTCATTTCACTCTCAGATTTCTTTGTTCTTACAGATGGAAAAAGGACTCTTGGAGATGGTAATATTCTTCTGATGCTCTCTCTCACGCTCTTAAAAATCTTCCTCTCTCCCTGTGAAAAATACATACAAATATCTAATATTTTAGTCAACAAAAGCATTGCTTGAATAAAGAGTAGATGCTGAATCTGGCAAGCATTTTTCTATCTTTGTACAAGAGGAATAGAAGAATTAACAGTCCAATGGGGAAGTTTAAGTTCACGATGTTACATAAAGCTGAATACAACTTAAAATAATGCAAACCAAGGATGGAAAGGTTTAAGTAGAGAATAGATTTGGATTTGAGGAAAAAGTGCATATTTGGGAAAAAAGAAGAAAGTTTTATTAAAAAAAAAGAAAAGAAACACACAGTTATGGGCATTGGACAACAAAAGTCACCTGAAAGAAAGTGAAGCAATTTGGGAAGGCCAGACTGAGGAATTCAGATTTAATATTATAAGCACAAATAAGTCATGGAGCAAGGCAGTTCAAGGAAGCATTTGTAAAGATAAAGCTATATGATTATCCACATTTGAATAATGATTGGGGCCTAACTTATGCTGGGTTATATGTAAATAGAAAGATGTGGGTCTCTTTGTTACACAGGTGGTGATAAGAATGAGATAACAAAATGACTGCAAGGTCTCAAAGGAAAACAAAAAAGATTGTCACAACATAGAACAGGATTGGAAATTAAGGAATGGCAAATTGTAGGGAAAATGTCAACTTTAGTTTCCGACATGTCCGCCTTTAGGTTTTATTAGTTAATCTAGGTGATGCTTTGTAGGAGACAATTGAAGCTTCATATCATGTTATCAAACAGAGTAAACAAAATAAAATGGTTAAAGTGTTTCTTCTGAGTATATGAATTCCTAAAAGCAAAAAAAATGAATTTTGTAAATATGCTTAGGAGTTAACAACTCTCATGGCAAAGAGTAATCAGAGAAGAGCAGTCAGAGAATTAAGTCCAGGAGAGTAATATATCATAGTAGTCAGAAGTGGAATACAATGTCAGATGCCCAGAAGAAAAAAATCATTAGTTTCCAAACAACAGAACATAAATATAATGTAAGCTTTCATTTTTTGGAAACTGTTCTTTCTTTGTTTCCTACAGAAATATAACAATAAGATTTATTAAATACATTGCATACACATAAAATAATAAAGTCTGCCCAATAATTATATAGATGATAAATCAGTCACCAAAACATTGAACATAGATTTTGTATTACAAAGTCTATGAAGTATTACATGGAAGTAATCAGAAGATCTTGGAGCCTGATAAAGTAATACATTTGCTTTTTTTAATAAATTTGAGAAATTTGATATGTTACAATTTAAAAACTGTTAATGTAATTAAAGATCAACAAATGAGAGCTAGAACTTTAAATAATTTCTTCTGTGGTGATTATATGGAATGCTTCATGTATTTTAGCTTTTGCTAAGACACTTTAGACTATAATTTGTATATGTATGCATATATGATGTGTTTGCATTGGATCATAAAATGGAATATATTAGAATTGCTCTATTAGTAAAAAGATCTTGAAGACGAACAGTTGCGATTCCTTTCCTAGTCATTATTCAAAGAATGCTCGTTTCTTTGCATTCAACTTTTTTATGTAAATTTTTGTGCGTGTACTTTTTTGAGGGGGAGGGGGTTCCTCATACAATTTATCAGAATTATGTTGCCATAAATAGTAACACAGATGTAAGTGGGATCAAACTTCATTTGAGAACATCAAAGACCATATCAGGAAGCCAAGTAATGTCAGATTGTTATTCAGATACCAAATAAACATCCATTGTCAAGTACAATACACTCACTAGAATTGCTGCTTCAATGAAACCAGTATGAGAAAGTTAATGAATATCACTGTCTTCTACATAGAAAATACTCTAAACACAAGCCTGGAATAAAATTGTTTTCTAGTCAGATTGAATTAAGAATAGATATATGTGCCCAAATATAAGTTATTCAATTATGGGGGTAAGCCCTGTTACATGCTTCTGAATTTACTAGCTGGAATATGTCACTCTCCTCTTAGTCTTAAAAATAGATTTAGGGAAGTTAGACCACAAACTCCCAAGGAAGAGAGCTCTGCCTACAATATCGTTCCTCCACCCCCACCTTTGTTTTTCTACAAATAAAACTATGCTTTTAGAACTAAATTTTTTTAATTATTAAGACATATTTAAATATTTATATTTTAATATTTTATTTTTCAGTGACAGTTGACATCCAATGTTTTAGTTTCAAATGTACAACATGGTAATTAGACATTTATGTAACTTATAAAGTGATCACCCCAATAATAATTATAATGTTGACATGATACATAGTTATTATATTATTGATTATATTCTCTATGCTGTACTTTACATTGCCTTGACTATTTTTACTTCTCAATTCGTTTACCTTTTTTACCCATTCCCCTAACCTCTCCCTCATTTGGCAAATGTCAATTTGTTCCCTGTATCTATGAGTTTATTTCTGTTTTGTTGTTCACTTATTTCGTTTTTTAGATCCTGAATATAAGTGAAATCATGTGGTATTTGACTTTCTCTGTGTGACATATTTTACTTAGCATAATACCCTCCAGGTATTATGCTGTCCATCCATGCTGTCACAAACGGCAAGATTTCATTTTTATTTTTGGCTGAGTACTCGTGTGTGTGTGTGTGTGTGTGTGTGTGTGTGTGTGTGTGTGTGTGTGTGTGTGTGTACACACACACACCACATTTTTATTCATTAATCTATCAGTGGACACATGGGCACTTACGTTGCTTCCATAGCTTGGCTATTGTAAATAATGCTGCAATGAACATAGGGCTGCATATATCTTTTTGTATTAGTATTTTGGATTTCTTTGGATAAATACCCAGAAATGGAATTGCTAGGCCATATGATAGTTTTAATTTTTTGAGAAATCTTTATACAATTTTCTACAGTGGCTGCACTAATCGACAATCCCACTAATAGTGCACGAGGATTCCCTTTTCTCTACATAGTCATTAACACTTGTTTGTTGATTTACTTATGATAGCCATTCTGACAGGTGTGAGGCAATATCTCATTGTGGTTTTAATTTGCATTTCTCTGATGCTTAGTGATGTTGAATATCTCTTCCTATGTCTGTTGACCACCTCTGTGTTCTCTTTGGAGAAATGTCTTTTCGGGTCTCTGCTCATTTTTTAATTGGATTGTCTTTTTCCTTAGCTGTGTAGAAACTCTATTTTGATATAGTCACATTTGTTTTTTCTTTTGTTTCCCTTGCCCAAGGAGATAAATAAAAACAAAACAAACTATATATATATATATATATATATATATACAATGTCAAAGAGTTTACCACCTATGTTTTCCTCTAGAAGTTTTATGGTTCCAGGTTTACAATTAAATCTTTAAATTATTTTGAGCTTAATTTTGTATACAGTATAAGAAAGTGGTCTGGTTTCATTTTTCTGCATATATCTGTTCATTTTCCCCAGCACCATTTACCTTTACTCTATTGTATATTCTTGCCTCAGTGTCATAGATTAATTAACCATATAGGCATGGTTTATTTCTGAGCTGTCTATTCTATTCCAATGATCTATGTGTCTGTTTTTTTCCAGTTCCATGCTATTTTGATTACAATAGCTTTGTAGTATAGTTTGTTATCAAGTAGCATGATACCTCCAACCTTACTTTTCCTCAAAATTGGTGTGTCTATTCATGGTTTTTTGAGATTCCATATAAATTTTAGGATTATTTCTTCTAGTTCTGTGAGAATGCTTTTGGTATTTTGGTAGGGATTGCATTGAATCTACAGATTGCTTTGGATAGCATGAACTTTTTAACAATGTTAATTCTTTATATCCTTGTGCATGTTATATCCTTCCATCTATTTGCATCTTCATTTTCTTTCTTTGATGTCTTATAGTTTTTTGAGTACAGGTCTTTTACCTCTTTAGTTAAATTTATTCCTAGATATTTTCTTTTTGATGCAATTGAAAATTAGATTGTTTTCTTAATTTCTCCTTCTGATAGTTGGTTATTGGTGTAAAAAATGCAACCAATTTCTGAATATTAATTTTGTATCCTGCTATTTTACTGAATTCATTTAATAGTTCTAAAGTTTTTGGTGAAAATTTTAAGGTTTTCTCTATATAGTATCATATCATCTGCAAATGACAGTTTTACGTCTTCCTTTCCAATTTGTTGCCTTTTTTCTTTTTTTTGTCTGATTGCTGTAGCAAGGGCTTCCAATACTATATGGAATAAAAGTGATGAAAGTGGACATACTTGTCTTATTACAAAATTTAAAAAATAGGATTTCTGCTTTTCATCATTGTGTATGGTTTTAGCTATAGGTATGTCATATATGGCCTTTATCATGTTCAGTTAAATTCCCTCTATCCCTACTTTGCTGAGTTTTTTTCATGAGTGGATTTTGGATTTTGTCAAATACTTTAACTGCATCTGATAATATCATAAGATGTTTATCCATTATTTTGTTTATGTGCTGTATCACTTTGACTGAATTGCAGATATTGAACCATCCTTGCATCTCAGGAATAAATCTCGCTTGATTGTGGCATATGACTTTTTTAATGTATTGCTGAATTTTGTTTGCTAAAATTTCATGGAGGATTTCTGCATCTACATTCATCAAAGATATTGTCTTATAATTTTCTTTTTATATTTTTTAATAGTATCTTTGTCTGGTTTTGGTACCATGGAAATTCTGGCCTAGGAAAATGAGTTTGCAAGCTTTCCGTCCACTTCAATTTTTTGGAACAGTTTGGAAAAGATAGGTATTAATTCTTTTTCGAATATTTAGTAAAATACAGCTGGGAAGCCATCTGGTCCAGGATTTTTGTTTGCTGGGAGTTTTTTGATTACTGATTTGATTTCATTAATTAGTTATCTGCCTGTTCAGATTTCGTTTCTTCCTGATTCAGACTTAAATTCTATGTTTTAGGGATTTACCCATTTTTCTATAGAGGTTGTCTAATTCATTGGCATATAATTTTTCCTAGTACTTTCTTATCTTTTGTATTTCCAAGGTGTTGATTGTAACTTCTTTCATTTCTAATTTTATTCAGGTCTTTTCTTTTTCTTGATGTGCCTGACTAAAGGTTTATCAATCTTGTTTATCTTTTTAAAGAACCAGCTCTTGGTTTCATTGATCTTTTCTGTTGGATTTTTTAAACTATATTATTTATTTCTGCTCTGATCTTTATTATTTTCTTCCTTCTACTTATTCTGGGGTTTGTTCTTCATTTTATAGTTCCGTTAGGTATCATATTAGATTGAGATTTTTCTTATAGTATACCTGTATTGCTATAAATTTTACTCTTAGAATTGTTTTGCCTATGTCCCATGGCTTTGGGATTGCTGTGTTTTCAATTTCATTTGTCTCTGGGAATTTTTTGATTTCTTCCTCAATCACATCGTTAACCCATTTTTTGTTTATTTGGCTTCCATGTGTTTACATGGTTTTTTTTTTTTTTTTTTTTTTAGTTCTTATAATTAATTTTTAGTTTCATACCATTGTGATCAAAATAGATGTTTGATAGAATTCTAATCTTAAATTTGTTGAGACTTGCTTTGTGGCCTAACATGTGGTCTATCCTGAAAAATATTCATGTGTACTTGAAAAGAATGTATATATTCTGCTGCTCTGCTGCTTTGGGGTAAAATGTTCTAAAAATATCAATTAAATCTATCTGCTCTAATGAGTCATATAAGACCACTTGTTTCCTTGTTGCTTTTCTGTCTGGATGATCTATCCATTGATGTCAATGGGTGTTACTGTAAATCTCTCCCTTTATGTTCATCAAAATTTGCTTTACATGTTTAGGTGCTCCTATGTTGAGTGGGTAGATGTTTACAAGGGTTATAACTTCTTTTTGGATCGATCCCTTTATCATTATGAAATGCTCCTCTTTGTCTCTTGTTACAGCCCTTGTTTTAAATTCTGTTTTGTCTGATATAAGTATTGTAACCCCAGCTCTTTTAGTTTGTTTCCATTTGCATGAAATACCCTTTTCCATTTCCTTACTTTTGATCTCTACGTGTCTTTCAATCTGAAGTGGGTCTCTTGTAGGCAGCACATGCATGGGTCTTGTATTTTTTTTTTTTTTTTTTTGCCCATTTAGCCACCCTATGTCTTTTGATTGAAGCATTTACTCCATTTACATTTAAAGTAATTATTGGTATGTAGCTATTACCATTTTAATAATTTTCTGATTGTTTTTGTAGTTGTTTCTTATTTTCTTGCTCTCTTCTCTTGTAGGTTGATGACTTTCTATAGTGCTGTGTTTGAATTCCTGTCACTTTATTTCTTGTATATCTCTTGTCAATTTTTAGCTTGTGGTGGCCATGTGCTTTATATATACCAAAATATGTTTAGAGCAGTCTATTTTTAGTTGATAGATGCTTAAGTTCTAATACATTCTGAAATCATTACATTTTTACTCACCCCCTCCACATTTATGTTTTTATCAGTTTTTACTTTGTGTGTGTGTGTGTGCATGTGTATGTATTTGTTAATTTATGGTGGTAATTACACATTATCTTCCTACTTATGTCTTTTAACCTTTGTATTAATTTTATAGCTCCCTTGAGGGTAACTGCTTTTCTCTTGCTACTTGTAAGAGTCTCTCTTTGTCTTTAAATTTGGCATTTTAATTATGTGTCTTGGTATGGACCTCTTTGGGTTCATCTTGTTTGGGACTCTCTGCACTCCCTGGACTTGTATGGCTGTTTTCTCACTGTTGAAGTTCTCAGTGAGTTCATCTGTTCTTCTAACTTCATTGAGCATCCCACAACCATTGTTTTGAACTCTGAATCTGGTAGATTATTTGTCTCCATTTTGTTTAGTTTGTTTTTTTTTCTGGAATTTTGTCCTGTTCTTTCATTTCTGACATGTTTCTTTGTCTCATTTTGGCTGACTCTCTGTGTTTGTCTCTGTGTATTGAGTAGAGCTGCTATGTCTTCCAGTCTTGGCAGGTGGCCTCATATAGTAGGTGTCCTGCGGCCTTATATAGTAGGTGTCCTGTGGGGTCTAGTGACTCAGTCTCCTTGGTCACCTGAGCTGGATGCTCCAGGGGTGTCCCTTGTGTGGGTTGTGTGTGCCCTCTTGTTACAGTTGAGTCTTGATTGCTGTTAACACATCAATGGGTGGGATTGACCCTCAGGTTGACTGTCTATGAAGGCTTGCCATGACTACAGTGGGCGAGCTGCTGAATGGAGGCTGAGTCCATGAATAATGTCACGTTAGCAGGGCCCTAGTACCAGCTGAGCCTGCCCTTTGGGTGTGCTGGTTCTGGAGCCTCTTGGGAGGGGCTTTGGTTCAGGTCAAGGTAGCTATCACTTGTGGCTATCTGGTAGTGGGTAAAAAGTGATTCGTAGTTGGTTGCCATTTGTGCTGAGCTTGGAGGCACTTAGGAGAGTCTATTCAGTGAACCAAGGCTTGCTGCCACTAGCATTAGTCTGAGGACCCTTGGTGAGCACCATGTTGGGAGCTGAGGCCTTCTGCTACTCATGCCGGGTTTGTGTCTGCTTAGTGGAGGCTATGTTCTGAGCCAAGACTGGCTGCTGCTTATGTCACATTTGAGGCTTCCTGGTGGGAGTTACAATGCAAGTTAAGAACCTGTTGCCACTTGTGCCAGACTTGGGGTAGCTTAGCAAGAGGTACAGGGAGGGCATACCAAGGCTAGCCACTGCTTGTGGACCTTTGAGAAATTTTAGGAAAGTCTTTTGCATGAGCTGAGGGAGACTCCTTATGTGCAGGGCCTGCTGCAAGAGGTTGGTTGTGGTCTCAGGGAATCATCAGGATGATGTTAAATGTGTTAATGAATGAGGTTAATGGAGAGCTCAGATTTGGCTCCTGCCTGCTGGCTGAGTGGGCTCATCAAAAGAGCAGTGGTGCCTGCCAGCACTTCTGTTCCTAGAGAGAGCTGCCCTGAAGCTAGTCAATTTAGTTTCTCCCTGTATGACCCTGGTGCTTTTTGAGCTGCTGCCTCTGTGCTGGAGCCCAGAGCAAGTGAGTTCATGGGTGAGTGAATCTGTTTGTAGGCCTGTTAATGTCTGCAGTACCTAGGTTTCCAGCAGCCGTGTCTCATTCAGACACAATCCCCACGGGATTCTTAAACTGGGGAGCCCAGTGTACAGCTGGAACCCCTTGTTCCTCGGGGGGTGGGGGGAGGGACTTCCACAGCTGAGGTCTCCCTCCTGATTCTTAATTGCCACGCCATGGGTATGGGACCTGCCCATTCCACATCTGGCTGCTCCTACCAGTCTCATTGTGGCTTCTTCTTTCTATTCTTAGTTGTAGGACTTCTGTACAGCTAGTTTTAAGGTGGTTCTCAATGATGATTGTTTTATAAATTAGTTGTAATTTTTGATGTGGTCATGGGGGAAGGCGAGCACAGTACTTACATACTTATGCATCTTTACTGGTAGTCAAAACACATTTAAAAGGAAACAAATTTGCCATCTGGAAGAATAAGAAGAAATATTATTTTTCCTGAAAATAATATGTATTTGAAATCTTCAAGAATAAAAGTTGGTTTCTAATGCCCTGTATTTAAACTTTATTGCTATTTTTTATTTTTATTTATGCTGTCCATAATTAAAGTAGCAATTTTTATTTATAAAGCTAAATTGATATCTTGCTGCTGGTAATGAACATAGTTTATAAAGCAATTTGGCAGTATATCAAGGGCCTTAAAAATGTTAATTCTCTTTGCCCAATAATTCTAATTCTAATAAAATATTCTAAGGAAATAATCTTAAACATGCAAAATGATTTATATGCAGATATTTATTATAGCTCTACAATTGTAAAAACACTAGAAATAACAAAAATAACCAATAATAGAATGATTAAGAAAACTGCTCACTTGTTTACACATGCTTGCATGCTCTCTCTCTCTGTCTCTCTCTCTATACACATATATACACACACATACCTGATGTAATTGTTATTAGTCATGAAATACTATGGGTTTGAACACCAGGCAGTAATTTGGGAATTCTTATGATTTAATAATTTTAAATGATAAAAGTAATATAAACCAGCATCAAAAATAGTTTTTCAATAGCTATTTCTTGAGTAAATGTATAAATGAATGAGTTAACAAATTGTTTACATATCCAGTACACTATAATTTCATCTAGGCCCTTTTTGCATCAATAAAGTTTGAAAAAATAAGCACTAATTTGCTGATACCAGTGGGGATTTTCATAAGAAGAAAGAATAGTCAAATACATTTGCTCCATCTTTAATAAAGTTTTGAAACTATTCATTACTAACATAGAAGTCTTAAAACAAGTTTATACATACTCTAATCAACAAAGATAAAGTTTATAAATGGCAGTAATAATGATGAATTTTTACATGTATTTTTAAATTTTAATTATATATTAACATTTATTTATGTGTACAACATAATGTTTGATATTTGTATACATTACAAAACCATGACAGTAAGCCTAGTTATGTCACCATACATATTTATAAATTTTTTTCTTGTGTCGAGAAATTTTAAAATCTACTCTCAGCAACTTTCAAGTATTCAGTATTAACCAGTTTCAGATTTTACATTCAATTCTTTATCCATTTTGAGTTAATTTTTGTGCATGGTGTAAGAGAGTGATCCAGTTTTATTCATTTGTATATGAAAGTCCAGTTTTCTCAGCACTGTTTATCGAAGGAACTGGTCTTTCTATATTGTATATACTTGGCTTCTTTGTTGTAAATTAATTAGTAATAATATATGTGGGTTTAATTCTGGGCTCTCTATTCTGTTCCATAGATAAATGTGTCTGATTTTATGACAATACCATACTGTTTTGATTACTATAGCTTTGTAATATAGTTTGAAATCAGGGAGCATGATACTTCCAGCTTTGTTAATTCTCAAAATACCTTTGATTATTCAAGGTCTTTTGTGGTTCTATACAAAATTTAAGATTGTTTCATTTCTGTGAAAAATTCCATTGATATTTTCATAGGGAATGAATTGAAACTGTACATTGTTTCAAATATTATGGACATTTTAACAGTATTAATACTTCTAATTAATGAGCACAGAATATCTTTCCATTTGTGTTTTCATCAGTTACTTTCATTAATGTCTAATAGTTTTCATTATACAGGTCTTTTACATCTTTAGTTAAGTTTATTCCCAAGTATTTTATTCTTTTGATGCAATTACAAATGGAAATATTTTCTTAATTTCTCTTTTTGTTTGTTGTTAGTGTATAGAAACACAACAGGTTTTTGCCTATTGATTCTATATCCTGAAACTTTACTGAATTCATTGATTAGTTCTAACATTTTTTTGGTGGAGTCTAGAGTTTTCTATATATATGTCATCTGCAAATAGTGAGCATTTTACTTCTCTTTTTTCAACATGGATGTTTTGATTTCTGTTTCTTGCCTAATTGCTCTGGCTAGGACTTCCAATACTATATTGAATAGAAGTGACAAGAGTAGGCATCCTAGTTTGTTCCTTGACTTAAATTAGAAGCTTTCAGCTTTTCGTCGAGTATGTTAGTTTTTGGTTTCATCATATATGGCCTTTATTATGTTACAGTAAGTTCCCTCCCTACTCACTTTATTGAGAGTTTTTATCATAAATGGATGTTGAATTTTGTCCAATGCTTTTTCTGCATCTAATAATCATGATTTTTATCCTTTATTTTGTGAATGTGGTGCATGACATTCATTGATTGGCAGGTGTAGAACCATCCTTGTGTTCTCTGGAATAATGTATTGTTGAATTTGGTTTGCTAACATTTTGTTGAGGACTTTTACATCTATGTTCATCCAGGATATTGGCCTGTCATTTTTTTTCTTGTGGTGTTCTTGTCTGATTTTGATATCAAGGTGAGTTTCGTCTTTAAAATTACTTTGGAAGTATTCTCTCATTTTATTTTTTGGAAATGTTTGAGAAGGATTGACACTAATTCTCTAAATATCTGGTGGAATTCACCAGTGAAGCTGTCTGGTCCTGGACTTTTCTTTGTTGGATGGTTTTCGATTCAGTCTCCATACTAGTAATTGGTCTGTTCATATTTTTCTATTCTTCAGTTTTGGTTCTAGGAATGTTTCCATTTCTTCTAGGTTGTCCAACTTGTTGGCATAGTTATTCATAATAGTCTCACGATTGTTTCTATTTCTGTGTTACCTCTTAATTCATTTCTGATTTTATTTCAGTCTTCTTTCTCTCTGAGTCTAACTAAATTTTGCCAATTTTATTTATGTTTTCAAAAAGCTGGCTCTTAGTTTCATTGATATTTTCTATTGCCATTTTAGTCTTTTTAATTAATTACCTCTCTGGTCTTTGTTATTTCCTTTCTTTCACTAACTTTAGACTTCTTTTGGTCCTCTTTTTCTTGTTCCTTGAGGTGTTAAGAAAAATCTCAACTAACCTAACTTAATTTTTGATGTAGACATTTATTACGATAAACTTCCTCTTAGAACTGCTTTTTTTGCATACCATAAGTGTCAGTATGTTGTATTTGCATTTTCATTTGTTTCGATATATTTTTTTAATTTCCCTTTTGAGTTCTTTTTTGATCCATCGATTGTTCAGTAGCATGTTGTTTAATCTCCACATATTTCTGAAGTTTTCAGTTTTCTCTAATTACTAGTTTTATACCACTGGGGTTGGGAAAAGATGTTTGGTATGATTTAAAATTTAAATTTATTAACACTTGTTTTGTGGCCTAATATATGATCTATCTTGGAGAATATTCACATGCACCTAAAGATATAGTGTATTCTATTTCTTTTGAATGGAATGTTCTGTATATATCTGTTAAATTTATCTGGACATAAGGTGATGTTTAAGGCCAATGTTTCCCTGTTGATTTTCTGTTTATATGCGCTATCCATTGATAAAAGTAGAGTATTAAAGTCCCCTATTATTACTTGCTATCTATTTCTCCCCTTAGGCCTGTCAATATTTGCTTTATATATTTAAGTTCCCCTATATTGGGTGCATCAATATATACAAATGTTATATCCTCTTGTTAGATTTACCCCTTTATGATTATGTAATGACTTTCTTTGTCTCTTCTTACAGTCTATGTTCTAAAAGTCTGTTTTGTCTTATATAAGTATAGCTTCCAGCTTTCTTTTTGTTTTAGTGTGTATGTAATTTTTTTACTAGCTTCACCTTCATTCTGTGTGTGTTCTTATACCTAAAGTGAGTCTCTTTAGGCAGCATGTAGATGGATCTTGTTTTTCTTATCTAGTCAGCCACTCTGTCTTTTGATTGGAGAATTTAGTCCATTTATATTTTAAATTATTATTAATTTATGTGTACTTATTGCCATTTGGTTCATTGTTTTCTTGCTATTTTATAATTCCTGTTTCTTTCTGTTCTCTTCCTTTGTAGTTTAATGGCTTTCTTTAGTGATATGCTTAGATTCTTTTTTCCTTATCTTTCATGTATTTATTATAGTCTTTGCTTTGTGGTTACCATAAACCTTAGCTATAACAACTTATAACAGTCTAAGTTGACAACTACTTAAGTTTGAATGCAGTCTAAAGCTCTGTTTTTACTCTCCCCTCCCCAAAGTTTTAATGCCCTTGATGTCACATTTTACTGTGTATCCCTTAACTATTGTATAGTTATTTTTTTACTACTTTTGTCTTTTAAACTTCATATTAACTTTATAAGTAAGGAATCCAACACCTTTACTATATATTTACCTTCACTGGCTAGATTTATACTTTTGTATGTATTCTTGTTACTCATTAGTGCCTTTTCACCTTAAAGAAGTCCCTTTAACATTTCTTGTAAGTTCAATTTAGTGGTGATAAACTCCTTTGGCTCCTGCTTGTCGGGAAAATTCATGTCTCCTTCAATCCTGAATGACAACTTTGATGATTATAGAATTCTTGGTTGGAAGTTTTATTATTATTATTTTTTTCTTTCAGTACTTTACTATATTCTGATACTTCCTTCTGGCCTACAAAGTTTCTGCTGTAAAATCTGCTGGTTGTCTTACAGTAGTGGTTCCATTGTCCATAAGTTGTTTTTTTCTTGCTTCTTTTAAGATTCTCTCCTTGTCTTTAACTTTTGATTTTGAATTATAGTTGTTCTTGGTGAGGATCTCTTTGGGTTCTTCTTTGTGATGACTGTGAGATTCCTTCCCTAGGTTAAGAATGTTTTCAGTCATTATTTCTTCATATAAATTTTCTACCTCTTTCTTCTTTTTCTGGAAACCCTCTAATGTGAATGTTCATCTGCTTGATTTTGTCCCATAAGTCCTTTAAGCTTTTTTTCATTCTTTTTTTTTTTTTTTTCTCCTTTTTGTTGCTCTGAGTGAATTCCTCTCCTGGCCTTGAGCTCACTGATCTTTTCTGCTTCATCTAGTCTGCTGTTGAACCCCTCTACTATCTATTTTAGTTCAGTTATTGCATTCTTCATCTTTGACTTTTCTGTACTTTCTTATATTTTCTATCTCTTTGTTGAAATTCTCACTTTGTCCATTCATTCTCCTGAGTTTGACGAGCATCTTTACGACTATTAATTTGAACTGTTTTGGGTAAATCACTTATCTCTGTTTCATTAACAATTTTTCTGAGGTTTTATCTTATTATTTTCTTTAGAACATATTTGTTTCTTCATTTTCTTTGACTCTCTGTGTTTGTTTTATACATTAAATAAAAGTTACCTCTCCTAGTCTTGAAGGAGTAGCCTCATGTAGGAAATAAATCTTATTGTTCAACCCTTCCCTACTTTTTGGGTTTCTCTTAAACCTTTGTGATTTTCCAGCCAGCATACTTTATTTTTAATGGCTCCTACTAGTTGAGGGTGTGGTTTCCTAAAGAGGAAGATCTCAGCAGTTAGAATCAGGTTCATTGGAAGCCAGACTTGTGGGCAGAGGCTTTTAAGGTATGCAAATGTATCCAATCCTATGGAATGGCAAGCATAAGACCCCTGGCCACCAGAGCCAGGTGATCTAGATGTCATCTGCAAATATTGGGTTGCCAGAGGAGGGTGTGAGGTCCTTTATAGGAGGTACCAGCAACTTGGAGCTAGGCAGGAGAATACAAAGATGGTGCTTTTCAGCCTCTGTCCCCCAAAACTACCCCCAACAGGTCTTGGATATGCTTTAAATTAGATGCCTGCCCCTCAGGTCAGTGCTTTAAGATAAACAAATGAGCCTCTTTCACATAAATACTGAGCTCCACTCAATTGTTTGCCTCTGTGCAGGTTCTTGGGGCAGATGAGTTCAAGCCTTTTAAGAGCCATTATTCAGTTTACTATAGCCTTCTAGGTCTCAGGAATGCAAGTTTCATTTGTTTTAAAAGTGAGGTGTTTGGGGGCTCATCTCTGAGGTATGGGTCATAAAAGCTGGAGTGCCTGTTCTGGGATTTTAGTTTTCTCCTGGTTGAAGGATGCTGTGCAAATGATATAAATTATTGCATGATTATTTCACCCTCTCCTACCTGCTTTGATGTGTATTTTTTCTCATTCGACCAATGTGTCAAAGTCACTCATCTAGTTTATAGTTTTTTTCCCCCCAGAGGAAAGTGTGTAATATGTAGCTATAGATTTGGTATTGATGGGAAGAGGTGAGTTTAGGATTTTCTTACATCATTCCCTTGAACTAGAACCCTAATAATAATTTTTTTTTTAATTTACAGAGTATATTAAAAAATGTCTATTAAACACGTTTTTGCCTGTAATATAGGCAACTAATAAAATAATTTTTTATATATATAAAATCTAGTGATAAACTGAAATAATAGTCCATTAAAGTCATTGTAACCTCACAACTGAACTATGAAGTCTCTAAACACTAAGGTAGATATGTCCATAGAGATCATTAGTTTAACAGGTATACTTATAAATAGTTCTCCATCACTGGCTTTACATTCTTTTTGATATTTTGTCTTTAGTTTTCTATGTCTATTAAAAGCCCTGATACTCACTGGATGATCCTTGTATTGGCCTCTTGTGAGTAACGCCTTGTCCAACTGATTCTCTTCTGTGAGAAACATGAACATGTCTGGAAAACTGTCATGTAGTTAGTCTAGGGATTCAAACAATGCCTGAATATTCTAGATCCTTTTAATATTATATCTGGATATAAATTAAAGTGATGTAGTTTTTATCAATAATCATTTGGTTTTTTGGCCTACTCAATATTGTAATCTCAAAGCAGCCTCACAAAAATGATTACATATTTGACTAACCTAGAGCTTCTCTTTCTTTTGGAATTATAATGAGAGTGACCATATAATTTTTCAGTCAAAGCAGAGTACTTTTTAGAGTGGTTGGAGAAACATAATAATTATTTGGAGACAACAAATATAAACTGGAACTGTCCCATGTAAACATGTGGTCATCTTAATTATAATGGCCAATATAAATATTCTTACAGAAACCTATCTTTGTGATTTATGTTGATTATAATAAAAATAGAACCCAAAAGACCAATCATTTTCTAAGCATATCTCTTGGGAATATTTTCTGGGGCCAGGAGACTGAAAAAAGTGGCTGACAACTCCATCATTACATCAATATTTTATTGAGGGAACTTACATATGAAGCACATCTTGAGCAGCAACAAGATGACATGGATATCCTCCAAGCCATGTGGAAGGTGCCAAAAGGTTAAATAGGACAGGGAAGGATATATACTGGGGCACGACCCACCCCAGATAAGGGTAAAACACCCTACATGCTTGCCCAGGGCAGAGCAAGGGCCTGTTCCAGAAACCAGCATGTCTGGGGCATGGGAGGATTTGGACAGTCTGAAGGGATTTACAAGAAGCAATCTCTGTTCCAGTCCAAATCTAGCTGGTTCTAGCATGAGGATGTGGCAGTGGTCAGGCAGCAGTCACGCCGTGGAACAGTCTCTCCTCCACAACCTCTGATTTACTTATTTATTTATTATTGTTACTATGATGATGGTGATTCTATAGGATGTTCTATGATAGTATACCAAATTCTACTTATAAGCAAGTAAAATTGTTCAAACTCACAGAATAAAAGAAAATACCTTAAAGCTTATCTAGCATAACATTTTTATTTTTAAGATAAAACTAGGATGTAGGAAAGCAAAATAAATTGCCCAAGGCTCTGTAATTAATTAATTGCAGAGCCGGAGATATATCCCAGGTGTCCTAATTCTTAGTTAACACATCAAATTTTTGAACACATTACTTCAATTCCTTTATATCTCCCCCTTTCTTTTTAAAATGATATTTAGAACAACTATAGAGTAGAATAGGATTGTACCATACCAACATTCCCATTGAGAACCACTAGAAAAGTCATATATAATACAAAAAAAAAAATTGTTAAAGGCATCAGAGAGTTGCTGAAGCAACCAGAACGGGTTGGGGTAGGTGGTGGGTGGTCAGGGGAGAAGCATCTGGAACAGTGAGGGGAGACTGAAAAGATGATCTTACATTCTGTAGCCGTTTTGTTTTGGAGGCATTTGTTGTTCTAGGCACAGGTTGAAAACTTGAGATTCCAATTTTTTTATGGAGAGAGAACCACTGTTGGATCACAGAGAAACAAGTAATCTTTTGAGACCAGAGAGACAAAATTGGAAACTTGAGGGCTGAAGATCACGATGAGAAGGCAGAGATAGAGAATTGAGTCTGATATACAGCCAATGTTCCCCTAGAGATATTTGCTAAATTCTGAAGCCACAAGAAACAGGAGCATAAAACACTAAACGGAATACATCTAAAAAACAGAGGAATTTTTTTACAGGACAAACCCCTTCTCCTACAGGAGTAAAAAAAAAAAAAAAAAAAGATCTTGCTGAACAAACCAGTTCTTAAACTGAAAACCATGGAGATCTGTACCCCAAGAACAAGGGTGAACTAGAGTGATCTGTGCTTTACTGAACCTGCATTTTGTTTTAGCTCAGCCCAGTACTTAATTAGATTAAAGTGATAAGCCTCTGCTCTCTCTGCCTAGAAGAAAGGATGACCTCTAAAATTTGATAATATTAGCTGGAGTTCCTATGACAAATCATATATATATATATATATAAAACCTACCATTAACTAAAAGATTAGTCATGCCAAGAGAGAGGACAATACAACCATTACCCCTGTACACACACACACACACACACACACAAAAGGCAACACAATACAAATATTAGCAAAGACTGAAATAAACTATTAATCATATGTTAATAAAGTCGAGAAAAAGATGGATAAAATAGATGGAAAATGGAGATTTTTCACCTGAAAATTAAAACAATGAAATATAATCAAATGGAAATTCTAGAATTGAAAACTACAACAGAAAGCAAGTACTCAATAGATGGGTCTAATAGCAGATTAAACACAGCAGAAGTTGAGGTTAGTGATTTTGGTATAAGGATGAATAGAAAATATTTAAAGCACAAAGAGACACTATAATGGGAAAAAAGTAGAAGATATTTAGGACATTGAAAAATATATAATATATTATGAATTAGAGCTCTAGTAGACTAAGAAAGAATGAGAACATATACAATATTTGAAGAAAAAGTGACAGATTTTTAAAATTATGTTAAGATAACTTTTAAATAACTATTAACATCAGTCTGCATGTATGTGAGAAATAGTAATAGAGCACATAGCGGACAATTAACTCTAACCATCCTGGAATGCTAAACAATATTATAACTTCATAGGCCAAAGCTTCCTTTCTGAAGTCCTTATTTCTTCATGTGAGAACTTTTTCATCAGGCTGCCTCTTTCTGAGCAACAAGCTAAAGCACCCTTTCTGAAGGCCTTTGTTAAAAAAAAAAAAGCAACCAAAATAACAAAGTAGTCTTTTCACATAAAGAAACATGTTAACTCCTCTCCAGGGTAGATCCTTTTATGTGTCTAGACTCATTCTCTACCCTTCCCCACTCTGCTCTGTGTCCTAGAGTGTCCACAGATTGTAGTAACAGGCTCCTACAATGAAAGTTCTCCAAAATATGGTGCCAAACGTAAGCAGCCCTATTCCTCACCATGCTTCAGACATA
Organism: Pteropus medius; assembly: GCF_902729225.1. Classification (NCBI taxonomy): domain Eukaryota; kingdom Metazoa; phylum Chordata; class Mammalia; order Chiroptera; family Pteropodidae; genus Pteropus; species Pteropus medius. The sequence continues at coordinate 4,340,761 of NW_024351647.1, read as the reverse complement.
GCCTGCGTTGCACTAGGTCCAGGCCTTTACACATTTTATTCTCTGTAAAATACCCATCTTAGCTATATTCTTCAAGAATTTAGCTCAATTACCACTTTTTTCGTAAAGTATTATTGCCTAAATGTAAATTTTCCCTTCTACATTCTCTTTGAGAAAACTATGCTGGGTCATAAAAACATGGTCTCTGGAATCACACAGAATTTAATCTATATCATGGCTCTGCCATTGAAAAACTGTATGACTGTGTTAAGGGCTGTGATAGCCAAAGCACAAGGTACCTAGGAGAAGTACCAACATATCCTTGGGGGGAGACAAAGGCCAAAGGTTTCCTGGAGGAAGCGACATTTAAACTGATGATTATAGATCTAAGGGGCTGTCAAGCGAAGAAGAGAGATGAAGGAGATATTCATAAATTGATTCCTCTAGTAAATGTTTAATGTGTGATTACTGTATAGAAAGCAAATGAACCCTGTGATGTAGTGAGGAATATAGACAAATAATTAATTTCTTAATTATTTCAACTTTTAAAAAGATTTGATGTAATAAAGGAGAAAAGCATGTATGTAGAATTGTGGGCTACAAGAGGCATGGGACGAATACCACAAAAGCGACTCAAAGTACTTGAAAAACTCAAAAATAGGATGTCTCATTACTGCCTGGAGCAATTAGGAAAAGCATGAAAAAAAAGTGGTATTTGAGCTGAGTATTGGAATAAGAATAACTGAATCCTGTAGTTATTTTAAGAAGATTAATTAGACTATAGAGAACAAGATAAATAAGGAAGAAAAAAACAATTAAGTTATTGCGATTGTTATGGGTAAGAGATTTTGAAACTAACCCTGTATGAATTCCTATAACCAGAGCTTAGAGTGACTTAAACCCAATGTAGAAGGTAGGATGCTAAGAACTTCCTCAACAAGCTTTGGGAAAAGACAAGGATTCATGTGCTGACTTTTCTTCTATTCTCCACCCCATTCACAATCCATTTTGTATCCTCTGCCATACTCGGTGCCCCAGGTGGCCGACCCAACAGACTGCAGCAACTGGCCTCCCTTGCCCTCTGGCTTTTGACTGGGTTCAACCAGCGGGAGAAAAACATGCTTGGTGTATGTCTTCCCTGCTCCCTCCCTGTTTGAGTACCACACCTCCAGAAATAGCTGCCACCCTCTGACTCCAATTCTCTCTGAGCCCTAGTAATAGTTTTCCCACTTGCTTCTTCAACCTTAGGGGTATCAATGGTTTCTTCTGTTACTGGTTTCTGAGTGCCTCACCATTCTGTATTTATTCCCTTGACCTGTCAGGGACCCTTTCATAAAAGTCTCTCTGTTTGAACAATCTGGGGAAAATTGCTTTGTATTGAGAATCAGGCTTACACAATGAAAGAGTGATAGATAAACAAAAAGGCTATAACTCTTTGGTTTGTAGAAAAGTATGTAATAGATGCTTCTTTACTTTTAAACATAGCAATAATTTTTTGAAGACAAAAACCCTTAGCGGTCATCTTGGCCAACTATTAAGTCTAAGGACTATACCTGGGACTGGAAGAGACATGCTATAAACAGCCAAGGATGTGGAAGGGGCAGGTGGAAAGAGGAAGCAATAGGTATCCAAAGCAAACTTTTCTTACTTCATATTTTATTTCAGTGAAACTTTGGCCTTGAACTTGAGTTTTTGATTTTAAAAGAGAGTGAGGGAGAAAATCTGAAAAATCTGGTCAGAGTGCTGTGCTAGTGACTATGTGATACTCCTGGGATGCTATGCTAGGTAATGGGCAAAGCTGATGATTCTATTTGATAGAGAAATATACATTCTCTTACACCTGTTTTGTTTTGTTTTTGTTTTTTGTTTTTTTGGGGTTCTTTTGCAATTTATAGAACCCATAGTTTTATGCTGACCAGTAGCCATTTAGCAATTAGGTAGAACTCAGTGGTTCCATAAATTTTCCACACAGACCTATTTTAGCTTGTTATATAACCTTGTCGTGGCTTTCCTGCTCATAGCAGCTTGAGGACCCGTGGGCAGTTTTTTGTCTCTACATTTATCTACAGCCTATACTCTGTGGCAACTTCCTGAACTTGGGAAACCATTTCAGTAATTTGGACTATGATTAGCAAAGGCCTAGGGTCCCAGTTCCATTCCTGCCACTGAGAGAGGTCACCTGAGACCAGAGATCATCTGGAAAGCCTAGAAACTCCTTGTGTAAAAAATGCAGACCCCCAAGAAACACTGGAAAAAGAGTAGTCTCTGAAATCTTCTGTGCCTGGGGTAAATCCCTGCTCAAGGCCTCTTCAGTACAAACCTAAAGTTCTGAGAGCATCTCATGCTCCCGGAAGCCTCGGAGCAAGATCGGGACTGAGAATGTACCCTAGGAGCAAAAGTTGTCCTTAAATGACTGAATAAAAAGCACTCATGTGTCCTCTCTTGTCCCTCCTCAGCTTCACACCAGGGAAGAACAAGCCGTTCTTGCTTCATACTCTCTAGTGGTTCTACATGTGTGCATTTCTCTTTTCATGACCAGCATGGATTTGATCAAATCTGAAAACTCTACATAATGTATGCCAAGCACATTCAAATTCATTTGCATGTAAATCATCACAGATGATGCTTTATAAAGATTTCTAAGATGCCTCTTAATAAGCATTTTCAAGCCTCTTTTATTTTTCTGTAAACAATCTCTTTAATCTCAAACTCGGGAAGGCTTGCATTTGGTTTGAAATGGCAAGCTCAGGAATTTTGAGCAGACTCTGACAGGCCCGAGTTCTCCCAGTCCTACTTTTCATCAGTCAGAGATTGACTCAGAATCCCTGGGCCAGACGGATGAAGAGTCCCAGCTGTCAAATCTCGTCTCCCACTGGTACTTTATACTCATTGGCTTTAAAAACAAGAGTGTTTTCATGTTTTAAATGCTCATTTACAAACCGTTTCTCATCTCTTGAGTATCTATAATGTTCCCTCTGAGGCCTCCATGCTCCCAGGGGAATTTTCCCTGTTTTAGGAATAAACAGGAAGGAGGAGGGTAGGAAGAACAACCCTCTTCTGATAAGCTGTCCCAGCTGACAAGCCCTTCTCCTCATACCCATCCACTTAGATCAATGAACATTTCACAAGCTTACCCAGTTATCTTCATGAAAAACAAGACCATTATGTATCCACACAAAGAGGTATGCAACATTAAAAATACTTCCCATAGATTTTAAGTAGGAAAAAAAAAATGTGAGTTTCCTGCTTTATGCAACCCCATAGAATACCTTTCTGTCATTCAGTCACTCTTTAAACCAGGCATTCATTTTGTTGCTTTCTTATGATTTAAAAAAAAAAAAAAAAAAAAAAAAAATCCACTAACTCTCTCTTAAGCAGTTTTCTGATTTGTCCTGTATGTTTTTCTGTGTACATACAGATTTTTCATAAACACAAATTGACAAATGTGCAGTTGGCAAATTTGCTCTTTAGTGACATATGTATTTTAGTGCTTTGGGTGAATACCTGAATTCAAAGAAACTTGAGTCAGTTTTTAGAGCATCTCTGTTACATTGACCTTTGCCTACACGTACTCTCTCTGGACTTTCTGCGTGTAGTCCACAAATATATATTGTCTGAATGAATATAATTAAAATGCACTATTGTCTGATTATTAAAGTACATTTTAAATACTAGCTGAAATATGTTCAGGTTTCTAAACTGGCCAAAACACAAATAATGATTACATTAGTAAATTATTATAATCATTATTATTATAAAGTAACAATACAGTCCACAAAGTTCTTACACATACAGTCCATTTCACATACAACTGTTTTTCATCTTGAGATACAGGTTCAATTTATTTGCAAGCTACATTAGTCACAATGCTAAAAGTATTTGGTCATCTTTTGTTAGCATTTCCATATGTAATTGTTGGATTATTTCCTCCCAAAGCTCTGCTGCCAAAATATAAAGTTGATTAGGTTCATTAAGTTACTGGACTTTGTGGTACATAATAAAATGGGTATCAAATGTTTCCTCTCTTCTCAGCCCTGTTGTATTGGTTAGAATACAGGTCAAATGCTGTAATAAAGATACTCAACAATAGAATTGAACAAACGAGTTAGAAGCCTTTTTCCCCTCTCAATTAAGAGTTCAGAGATGAGTAGTCCAGAACTAGAGGCTTCCCTTTCTTTCTCCTTAGTTTATGTAGTATGTAGGCTGCTGGATCTGCTCTGCCATCCTCAATATCTGGCTTCCATCTCTGAGGCCCAGGCAGCCATTCCAGCTGCTGGCATTTCCCAGTCAGGAAGGGGCAAGGAGAGAGAGGATAATGTATGTGGGATAGTTTTTAAGGACAAAACCTTAAAAGATCACTTCCTGCCACTCGTCATTGGGAGTCTGGAGAATATAATATCTAGCTGACTTGCCATACGCCTGGCTGAGACTCAGGGATGGATTGATGTGGAGGTTCTAGTATTAAAATGAAAAAGGAACAAATTGACACTGGAAGAAAGTCAGCAGTGTCTGTCACAGTTTGGCCAAAGTCTGTACTACGTATGTCCTTGTCTGAGAGTCAGGATGAGCAGAGCAGGCACCTTAGAGATAAATCAGCCTAAGAGGAAGCCAAGGGCAGAAACAATCTCATAGCATTTCCTACATCGTTAAAACAGTGCTGAGGATAACATGGAGTTGGCCACTGTCACATCTGTGCTATCTCAGCCCTTATGTACATATATCTGAATCTTCAGGAGAATGGAAGCCAACATTTTTCCATCAGAAACAACGTTTTCACCCAAAGTCTGTAAGACCTGATGGCAAAAAATTAGCAATGCAGAGTTAGGTGGGTACAACCTTCCAGAGTTTCTGAACAAGGCAGTCCTGGGAGGCAGTTCCAATGGTAATGCCTGCCTCAGTGGTGCTAGAGCAGCATAGATAGCATCAGGACTAGTGTTGGGTTGGAGTCAGCATTAGCAGGCATGGGGACTGGAGGTCCAACCTCAACAGTGGACAGTAGCAGGAGATAACTCAATGGAAGGTACCATTGGCAGTGACAAGTTATTGTAAACCCAGCCCCAATTCCCAGAACCATTGTGTTGGAAGATGGTTGATTAGAAGGAGTCTTCAGGAGAGAAAGTTGACCATCAGTTTAGAGAATAAAAAGTTATTGTGATGCCACTGGAAAAGTTCATGTTTTGTTTGTTTTGTTTTGTTTTTTCTCCCTATGAAAACAATAAAACACATTTCCTTCTTGGTCTCCTTCCCCCAAGAAATGTTGACATGTAGTATTGCTTCAGTTTATCTTGTGCCTAGGTGTTAGTTTTACCAATTCATCAGTCTACAGTGATTATGTAAAGAAAGAGTAAAGTAGCATTTACTCAAATGACTATTTTCATTATTTATTGGATGATGTATAAAATAATCCAAAGGCAAATTCTCAAATACATTCATCAGCAATTTTTCTCTAAATTACAAATATAGAATTTAGGATTGTTCCTCTTCTAGGATTATCGCAAAAGCCAGACAGGACAAAAGCCACTTCCTCTTTTCATATAAAAGGCCCATCAATTTTTGTCTCTCAAGACATAGTAACCCTATCTTCAAAGTGACAAAAGATACATCTTCATGTAGATGCTTTGAGCTGCATGTAGTACATACTTCCACATAAGAGTCAAATTAAAATTCATTCCATGTGTTCTGAAAGTACAGTATTCTACCAGATGAGAATGGGTGGATGCAGAACAGTTCAGCACATTTGATTTTCCATTGACTTGACGTTTATGTTGGGTGTTCAATTGTTTTAAAGCATGACTAAAGAGTGTGAAAATGCTACAGAAATTCATGGGTCCAGAAGAATTCTCTGCTTGGCTGAATTCCCTTAGCTACATCTATATGTATTTTCTAGACCCATTATTTTTTTCGAACCCTTTTGAGTGCTTTGGGATTGTAGTGATTGAGGAAAGTAGTCATCGTAAATGACAATTTTCTATTTAGAAACCTTTCAGCAAACAAGCTTCTTTCTCTTTTATAGAGGTGCAGGAGTCCTCAATAATTTCAAGAGAAAAAAGTAAAGAAAGATGATTTTCCATAGGGTCATGAGCTGACTTAGGAATCTATTAGTTGACTTTTTTTCTCTCTCTCCCTTAAAGTCAAGGAAGACTTCTAAATCTTGACAGTACACAGGGTGGGGGGCCAGAGGGAGTAAGTAAGCTTGGCAATGTGGGATAGATTCTTAGAAGCAATTGGCTTTACTTATAATTTAAGTCTGAGGGGAAAATGCTACAGGAGGCTCAAGTTTTATTGCCATTTTTTATTGTTTTTATTTAGTAGTGGCTTTAGCCTTAAAGAGTTTAGCCTCTTTCACTTGCCATGATCTTGCCCAGCAAGCAATTGAACACTGCTAATCATGTGGTCAGCCTTAGATAAGACGAAGTATTAGCTTAGCTTTTCCGTTTCCTCTCCCCTTCACTGCTGCCTAAGACTATGAGGTTCTCACATTATAATTTCAAGATTTCTTCCTTTTTCCCTTTTATGTGCTGGCAAAACCTGCTTTTCACTTGTATTAAAACTGTCAAAACTGCCCAAAGGGAAAAAGTATATGTTTTCCCCTTGGTATTGAAAAGAGTGAAGAAGCATATTTTGGCAGTTTCATTGTAGGTGTGAAATTTTTCACACAGCTCTACTAGGGAGGTACACAAGTCTGGCCCTGTTGGAGCATCTGATATTTCATGGATGGCAATTTCTTTAAGAGGTATGGCCTAGGGCTAAATTAAAAGATGGGGATTTAGACTAGAAATGATAGCATTCCGTTGAAACAATTGTCAATTATGTGAAAGATGCTGTTGCATATTTAAAAAACAAATCGTACCCCTTTAAATTTTCCCCATGGCAAGTTTTATTGTAAAATAAAGATTTGGAGTTATACATCAAAAATGTATTTTAGCTTATAGAACTCACACCATAACAATATAAAATATATTAGACTGTGAAGTATTGATTTTACATGAAAGCATATCATTTAGTGAAATGCAGAAACCAGTGAAACATCGTGGCTGGGTAGGAATCTCTGGACACGATTCATTTTTGCATTTAAACAGTATGGCACATGTTCTTAGTTTTTTTTTTTTTTAATTCAATTAAATCAATTATATTGATTTCACATCCCATATTAAACAACAGTCGTTCATGAGAGTTGACACATTTTGATGTGACTACTATGCAAGTACAAAAGGCGAGTTAAATTCTCTGGATCTTTTTTCCCAAAGATTTAGCTGCCCAAACATGAATATTGATTTTTATTTCACAAACAATTTATAGACTAGTCCATTACTGATGTTACCTTGTAATTTAATAGCAATGGAAATGTATTGAAATAACGTGTTTACTCCCCATCCTGATTTCGTCAGTTTTAGAATATTAGGTTAATAATTGACCAGATTCACAAAAAAGAGAATTGTAATTTTTAAATCAAATAAGATTCATATAGTCAATCCTTTACACTTAGCCATCAAGGATGTCTCAATACAATTGAGTCTTAGTGAGTTTTGTATACCTACAAATCCATGATGCATACAAGAACTACTTATTTCTATTCCAATTAGAAGATTTCTGGGAAATGCTTTTGATTCAGTTTCTTTTCAGTTCTTGCATATTTGGTGAGGTTGAATCTTTTCAGATTTTATGTGTCCATAACTTTTTATTGTAAAATCAGTTTTTAAGATATAAGGAATCTTCTCTAATGGAGGAATCACTCTTAATACATCACTCAGTTTTTGCTTTTTTTTTTTTTTCAGAAAAGACAGTTATATTTTGTAACCAGCCACATTTTAAAAGTGGATTCTTATGGTAAAAGGAAATCTTTTTTCCCATGATTTCTCTTAAATTGATTCTGTCTCCAGAGCCACAGAGAATAAATTCATTCCTTATTATAACTCAGAATTTATAAATGCATGTCATACTTTCCCTTGGCCTTCATTTTTTTACGTTTAAAGCTATCAGCTTCTTTAGTCTATTGGCCTCATGTTTGTAATCTTTTATCTGGGACATTCATTAACTCTTCCCTTACCAAGATTGAGTTTTCTCAATCTTCATGTTTTGCCTTAATCTCTTTCCCTTACAAATTACTCTGTTGTTAGATTCTGTTTCCATAAGGAATTTAAAATATTCTGAACAAGAAACAAGATAAAATTATGGCACAGAATTTTGACATTTGCCTAAATCATCGTTTGGGTGTTCAGGACACCAAGTTTCCAGAACATGGTGTTTGTAGATCTTCTCATCATTATGTTCTCAGCATTCACCTCATGCAACCATCAAGCCAACAGCCTAAGACCCAGGCAGGGAATTTCTCAAATGCTCCAAATAGCTGCACATCACTACAGATTATGACTGCTTGGATTTAGGGAACATTTTTTTGGCTGGGGAAACATTCCAATGGGATAGATTAATCTACACAAACCACACAGCTCAGCTGAAACTGCTGTTAGGCATTCTAAATTGCCAGCGTCGTCTCCTTTCTGCACAGAAATGCATATTTCTTCCTATAATAAAGATATTTTATAATAGCAATAAGGCAACTCCAGGGTGTGTGGTTATCACGAGATAATCATACCCTAGAGGGATTACAGACACTTGGCTGTGCCTCATAACACCCCATGTGTGTGTTTATCTCATGATAACCACACTCTCTTTTGTATCTTATTGCCTAATTATCCTCTTCTAATGCAAAATACTAATTTTTTTGTCTGAAACAATATGTGCAAGGATGTATTGCTAACAATCACAGGAGGACATTGACAAACAATACTGCTGTTACTCCGTATTTGCTTCCCATAAGAAAATTGATACACAAGAAGAAACTTCTCAAAGTGATAGGTGAACATTCCAGTCCATTTTTAAATGAGCTGCTTCTTAAAAGAACTAAATAGAGGCCTCTGTTTTACCCATTAATGCTATAAGATGAATTCCCCAGATATTTCTTCTTTTATACATAATATTTCTCAATTATAATTGAAAACTAGAGAATGAGCAGGAATTTCAAACCTGAAAAAATAAAGATACTAACTTCATTTATTTCCAAAATGTTGATGGCAGAGGTTGCTTTTGATTTATTGAGTTATCTAATTCAATAAGAATATCTGTATGCTGCTTAGTCACACTTCCACATATATTTCAACTGTCAACCTTTCATGTTGAAAAATGTTAAATTTTGTACCTTACAATAGTACGATTCATATAAGTCCATCAATCCTGAATCATTTTACTAACTTTTATAAAGTGAGATTGTTTCCTGCATAATTATTTCAATTATACAGTATAATATTTTTATATTACATCATTATATCACGGTTAAAGCTAAGAGTGGTTACGTGTACAGATTTCCTCTGAATCTGATTTTAGAAATGAACACTTTCAAGTTTTATTTTCTAAAGTTTTATTTGTAGATCTTTGAGTATATTTAAGACCCTACAAAGGCCATTAAGGGCTCTTTTGTATTTCATGACTTAAGTTAAATTATTCTCAGTAAAATCTAGTTTTTCCGGACTTCTTTAAAAAGGTAATGGTATATTCTTGAAAGTTAATTTTATACGCACTTGCGTGTATATGTATATACATACCACCTGTATTTTTCATAAACACTCCGTTAGAACTTCTTTCCCCAGACCGTGACCGTTATTCTCAAGGCCACTCCTTATATTTGCTTAACCTTACAAACTTGATTTCCTCTTCCCGGTTTCTGACTTCATAAATATCACTGGGTCAAATTTGCTTCAGTTCAATAAACCTGTTCTTTCTGAACTGTCTGGTTATGGGCTGCAAGCCGAGCTATTGCTCTGTCCCTGGAGTCCTGTTCCAAGGGTACATTTTTGAACTTTGATTTTAGGGCTGAATTATCCATCTGCATTTACTAACAATGACTGCACTAAATCTCAATCCATAAATGACAGGTAGATACAGCAACAATTATTAGTGCCTGGGATCAACATTAGATTGTTGTAAGGAGTAAAGGGTGGGAAAAAAAAAGATACTTCAGAAGTTGCTACTCCATTAAAAGGAAAAATGCAATGTATACTTAACTCAATTATTCGCTGGCAGGCATTTCATGGGAAATACTATTTTATTGTATTTAGACACATGAACATTTTCTTAGAACTGAAAAACACCTTAGAGCTCCTCTATTCTAATCACCTCTTTATACAGTCAAGAAGATTCGACATCATCTATTCTGTTTACTAGTCTTTCACTAAGAACTGGAAAGGAAGATCTTTTCAGTTAATATACAGAATTAACTGAAGACGGTGTGAGCCTGATATTAAGTGAACTTAGATAAAGCAGACCTCTTCGGGCTAATGCTAGGTATTATTCTATCCTTTTCTAGCATGTGGTGGAGAACCAGAAAGACTTGAGTAGCCTGAATAGGTGAAAATATTGAACAACATTTTAAACTTTCAAATACCCTGCATTTTTATTTGACTTTGTGAATAAATTTCCAAGATGTAGTTGAAGTTTCTTAGGGCTTACCAGATATTAAGCAGCTATTATGAAAGGCCTCTACTACTAGAAAAATAGACCCTGGATAAACCAGCACAAATATGCTTTAATATATTGCTGAAATCACACTAAAGAAAGGGAAATTATCCTAGAACCAATACACACATACATACATAAAAGAAACAGTGAGTTGAAAGCAGAATAAGAGTATTGAGTCATAAGCAAACAGGAAAGTAAAGGCTGCCCTTAAGGTAAATGCTAATATGAGTGCTGGCTGAAGGAAACTGTGCCTTAGGCCCAGGCTTCCTTGTGGCAATTCAATTTAGTTAAACAATAACAAAAAGATACATTTAAAAATCTTGAATTAGAAACTAAAATACATAGTTCAAAGTAACTTATGGTATAAAGAAGAAAACAATAGAATTTTGAGGAAAAACAAAACTGGATGTAATTAAAATACCGAACAAAAACTTGTTGAATGGAGCAAAAGTGATAATTTAAAGGACATTTACAGTCCTAAGTAATTGTATTAAGTAGAATTATTGAAATTAACAACCTAACATGAGAAATAAGGAAAAGAACAATAAACTTAAACATCGTAGATTGACCTAAAACAATAGACCAGAAATAAAAATTTTAAATTAATGAAAAAAAACAAAACAAAATGAAAAAGAGTATCTACAAAGAAGTAGTTCTTTTAAGAGAACTCCAAATAAAATTGATTTAAAAGAGAAAAGGAGATGATGTATGAACAATATCAGAAACACAAATATTTATATACAGGCTAGAATTAAATGCAACTAAGAATTGTGAATCTCTTAATGATAATAAATTTGAAAATTAGAAAAAGACATTTTTAGAGAAATGTAACTTATTATAAATGACTTGAAAGACACTGAAAAACTGTATCTTCTCTATTCATTAAAGTATTTGAAAAGCAGGACCAGATGGTTTTACCAGAAAACTCTACCAACATTCAATACACCATTTTAATCTAATTTAAACCTTCCAGAGGACATAAAAATAGGGGATACTATAAGTCATACTATAAGGAGTCCCCAACCTTTTTTGGCACAAGGGACCATTGCTTCTATAAGAACCTAATGCCTGATTATCTGAGGTGGAGCTGAGGTGGTGATGCCAGCACTGGGGAGCCACTGCATATATAGATGAAGCTTTGTTTGCTCCCTGTCGCTCACCTCCTGTGTAGCCCAGTTCCTAACAGGTCACAGCCCAGCACCAGTCTGCAGCCTGGGGAATGGGGACCTCTGCATAAGACTAGTATAACTCAAAACCAGAAAAGGGGTACAAGGTGGGAAAATCAAAGTCCATTTTATTCATGAATTTATATGAAAAAATTCCCCAAAAACAAAAATACAAGAAAAAAAGGAATGAATGCCTGATTACATCTCTTATACGAATTCAAAGGTGATTTACTGCTAGTAAATATATAACTATAATTTTACAATATAGGCAGATTAAAAGAGAAAACTCAAATTTTCTAAATGGATAAAGAAAAAGCATTTTTTGATAAAGTTCAATATTACATATTTTATAAAAGAAACAAGCACAAAATTGTTCAGTAAACTAGGCACACAGCAAGCTTAATGTTGAAACATTAGAATTATAACTTTAATATCAGGATGACTGTCCACTCACACCAAGTGTTGATAGCATTGCTCTAGAGTTCCTAGTACACAAAATAAAAGGAGAAAAGTACCATTTAAGGTTTGGACATAAAACTGTAAAAAACATTTGATAAAATGTTTCTCAGTATAGATAACCACGAACAAAAATTTTAGAAGATTAGATAAATGAGAAAAGGATATTAGAAAGGCTAGATACAAGGTTATTCTACAAAAACGTATTACATTTATACACAACAATAGAAAAATAGAATGTATAACAAAATATACCTAAAAATAAATGTGCAAGACTTCTATGAAAAATATAAAGTGAAAGTCAAAGAAAATCTCAATAAAGTACAATACCATAATCGTGGAGTAAAAACTCAAATAGTTTCAATGCAATTTTGATCAAAACCACAACAAGAATATTTAAAGGAAATCGACAAACTGATTCTGAAATGTATAGGTAAGAAATGAAGCTAAAAAAAGTCAAGCTACTCCTGAATAAGAATAAATGATAGTTTAACAGATATCAAACGTCAGTCTAAAGCTGTGGTAATTAGGACAGTATGGTATTAGTGCAAGAATAGACAGACAAATGTAATAGAAGAGAAAAACCATAAACAGATATGTAAATTATGAGCTTGATTATGGCAAGCTTGATGTATATGTTACAGATTATGAGAAAATTAGGAGCTTCTAATTAAATGGTGCTGAGTCAATTGTTAAATCATATAGAATTATCATTGTAGAACCTTATACAATGAAATACAAGAAAAAAAAAAAACTCCAAATAGCACTAAACGTATAAGTCAAAACTTTTAGACTATGAAGTTACTTGAAGAAAAACAAAAAAGCGGACCACTGGGTACCAAGAAAATAGAGTTGTCTTCTTGCCAGCATATAATTCTCCTATGAAATTTGAGGAAAGATATTTCTCATGATTTTATTTCTCTCCCATCTCATCTGTAGGAATCCCAAGATTCACAATAGAATCATCTTGGCATATGCTTTCCCCTTCACTGTTTTGATACTGAAAAAGGACTACTACATAGACTTGCACAATATTTGCACAGCATGCTCATAACCTCGGCTTTTTAAAAATATTATTTGAGTATAGTAGGTATACAACAGGAGCAACCTAAAACCCATTTCGGCCTTTTGACTTTCAGTTATTCAGAATTCTGCTGTTTGGGCCATTCTTAAAGAGGTTCGTATTTAAAAAGCCACCGACTGATCATCTACCAAGAAACCAACATTTTTTTTTCCCATAAATTTGTTGATTAATGATAAAAAAAATTGTATTAGTTTCAGGAGCATAATATAGTGATTTGACATATTTATACCTTACAGTGTGATCACCCCACCACTTATCATTTTTCACCATGCAAACTTATCACAGTATTATTGACTATATTTCCTTTCACCTTTTTACCCCTTTTCGTACCTTCTTGTCATCCCTTCAATCTCTGTTTCTATGAGTCTGTTCTTTTTGTTGTTGTTCATTTTTGTTTTTTTTTTAGATTCTACATGTAATGTCTTTCTGTCTGACTTAGCATAATACCCTCTAGGTCTATCCAGATTGTTGCAAATGGTAAGATTTCCTTTTTTATGGCTGAGTGATAGTCCATTGTATATTCATACCTCATTTTCTTTATCCATTCATCTATCAATGGGTACATAGGTTGCTTTCATATGTTGGCTGTTATAAATAATGTTGCAGTGAACATGGGGTGCATATCTCTTTTTGACTTAGTGTTTTGTTTTCTTTGAATAAATACCCAGAAGAAAAATTGCTGGATTATATAGTAGTTATATTTAACTTGAAGAAAATACCATACTGTTTTTCATAGTGGCTGTACCAATTTACATTTCCAAAATAGTACTTAAGGGTTTTCTTTTCTCCACATCCTCAACACATTATTTGTAGACTTTTTGATAAGTCATTATGACTGGTGTGAGATCTTATTTCATTTTGGTTTTGATTTGCATTTCCCTGATGATTAGTGATACTGAGCATCTTTTCATATGTCTGTTGGACATCTGTATGTCCTCTGCCCATTTTTGGTATGATAGAGTGGTCCAGTTTTCTCAATACTCCTTGTTGAATCTTATGTGTGTTTTTGTGCCAGTACCATACTATTTTGATTATTATAGCTTTGTAGAACGTGACACCTTCAACTTTTATTCTTGTTTCTCAATCTCAAGATCGCTTTGGCTATTTGTGGTCTTAAGTGGTTCTGTATAAATTTCAGGATTATTTATTCTAGTTCCGAGAAGACTGTCATGGTATTTTGATAGAAATTGCATTGAATCTGTAGATTGCTTTGGTAGTATGGTCATTTTAATGATATAACTCCTTCCAAATCATAAGCATAATATATTCTTCAATTTGTGTCCTCTTCAATTTCTTTTTTTAGTGTATTATAGTTTTCAGAGTACAGGTCTTTTACTTCCTTGGTTAAATTTACTCCTAGGTTTTTTTGATGCAGTTGTAAATGAGTTTTTTCTCCTGATTGTGCATCATTAGTATATAGGAACACAATAGATTTCTGTGTATTAATTATGTATCCTGATAACTTAGTTTTTATTCTATTAATTTTTGGTTGATTCTTTAGGGTTTTCTATACATAATATTATGTCATCTGCAAATAGTGAAAGTTTTACTTTTTTGTTTACAATTCAAATGCTTTTTTTTTTCTTATTGCTCTGTCTTGGACTTCCAATATTATATTGAAAAACAGTGGTGAGAGTGGGCATCCTTGTCTTGTTCCTGTCTTAGAAAAACAGCTTTTAGCTTTTTACCATTGAGTATGTTAGCTGTGGGCTCATCATATAAAGCCTTTAGGTAAGTTCTTTCTATATCCACTCTGTTGAGAGTTTTTATCATAAATGGATGTTGAATTTTCTCAAATGCTTTTTCTACATCTATTGAGATAATTGTATGATTTTTATCCTTGGTTTGTTGATGTAATGAATCCCATTATTTTGTGGATGTTGAACCACCCTTGCACCCCTGGTATGAACCCTACTTGATCATGGTATATAATCCTTTTATTATACTGTTGAATTCAGTTTACTAGTATTTTGAGAATTTTGGCATCAGTGTTCATCAGGTATATTGGCCTGTAATTAATTCATTCTTCCTTCCTTCCTTCCTTCCCTTTTTTCTTTTCTTTTCTTTTCTTTTTGGTAATGTCTTTGGTATCAGTAATGTCGGCATCATAGAATAAGTTTAGAAGTGTTCCTTCCTTTTCAATTTTTTGTAATATTTTGAGAAGTTTAGGTGCTAATTCTTTAAATATTTTGTAGAATTAACCTGTGAAGCCATCTGGTCCTGGGGTTTTGTTTTTTTATTATTACTTTAAATTCATTGCTAGTATTTATTCAGATTCTGTTTCTTCCTGGTTGAGTCTTGAAAGGTTGTATGTTTCTAAAAATTCATTTCTTCTAGATTGTCAAATTTGTTGGCATATAATTGTTCATGGTAGTCTTTAATGATCCTTTGTTTTTCTGTCGTGTCTATAATATCTCCTGTTCTGTCACTTTTTTTGCTTGAATTCTTAAGCAAATTATTTATCTCCATTTCTTTAGGCTCATGCTGGAATTTTTTCTTGTTCCTTCATTCGAGCATATTCTTCTGCCTCCCATTTTGTTTGATGTTCTGCATTTGCTCTGATGGTTGGATAGAATAGCTATCTTTCTCCCAGTCTTGAAAGAGTGGTCTCTGTGTAGCCTGTCTATTGAATACTTTTGGCAGGCTGGTTGTAGTCTTCACAGGCATGTACGGTGCCTGGAGTGTCAGCTGGCCTGAAGGACAGGATTCCTGGTTGGTGCACGTTTCCTTGCTCTTATAATCCTGGTGGGGCTGCCTGATGAAGAGGGGCTGCTGGGTATGCTCTTGGAGTGCCCTGTTGTTTTAAATGTCTACAATCAGAGTAGGGTATAGGCATAGTTGCTTCACATGCTTTTCTCTAAAAGCCCCATCAGCTCTACATCCTCACTAGGTTGGGTAGACCTGTATGCAGTATCACCACCTTTTGCGAGCTCGCTCTCTCGAGGCAGTACAGTTCCTCATACGCTTATCTGTGCCACTCTCACTCTGTACGAGTGGCCATGCATGTGTGCCCTGTTGCTTTAATTGTGCAGTCAGAGCAGGTTCTGGGTGGGGCTGTTCTGTATGCCTGAATCTCAGTGTCCTATGAGTTCTGCCCTATCTCTGGGTAGAGTCAGCTATGCTTGACCCAATAGCCATACTTTTCTAGTTCTGCACCCTTTCCACGAGGAGCGTCCATGCATAGCAGCACCCCATTCACCTTACATGAGGCAGCCCCGTGTGTGAGTACGCAAAGTTTTGCTTTCTCCATACTTCCTTCAGGAGGAGCAGCCCCATGTGTGCATTCACCAGTGCCCCACTATCTCTGCACTTTCTCTGGAGCAGCAGGTACTGCAGCATTTTTGTAGCTCAGCACTCCTCAGGCAGGGGAGACCCACTTGTGCAGCCCCGTAGGTAGCCCTCTGCTGCACATGCTGGGTCAATTTCTAGGTGAAGGGGCCTCTTCTTTATTTACATGCTATGGCACCTTCCTGTTTCTCCTGGATCTACCTCCAAGAGGGGTGGCTCAGGATGTGCTACAGTGCCCTGAAGGTCAGCCAGAGAACCTGGTTGGAGCTCTCACCTGCTATCCAGATTCAGGGGAAACATAAGCAATGGCACTCACCAGTTTCTCTGGTCTGGGTTCCCTTGATTCCGAAAGAGCTCTCCTGGTTCCCCAACCTTCGGTATGCAGAAGCTGTCCAGTTGTCTCTCAGGAAGATTTGCTCTAAATATAGGTGTTCAATTGATGTGTTCTTGTGAGATCAACATCTATCTACACCACCATCTGGGAGAATATATAATCAAGTATTAATATCAGAATATCAAAATGACTATTATAAATTAATAAAATAACCTAAAAGAAAAATAACATTCACCCAAATGAGGAAGTACACAGGGGGAGATCTGTTTTAAGGGGAAAGTGAAGTTGAGTTTTAAAGTTATGTCAAAAGTTGTGGATCAGTCTGACCAATAGATCACAAACTAGTGTGAGAGGAAACATCTGCTTAGCCTGATGACCTAGGGGAGAGGTTCAGGGAGCTGAACACATGTTGAACCCATCTTGTTTCAGCCTTATGTAGCATCCTGGCTCAGAGCTTGCTATTACCCCACCCTCCTAATCCCATTCTGCAACATGAATTGACTTGCTTCTTTCTATTGCCCATGCCTTCCCCCATCCCTTGGAGATAATGAGTTTGTTTTTTATTTTGCTTTGTTGCAAAATGTAAATCTTTCAACTGCTGTCTATATCATTTTCATTATCTTTGTCCTTGTGAGCTTGCAATTTTTTCCCTCTGGTGATTTGGTGAGAGATAAATTCATATGTCCAGTAGGCCATGATTTACTTGAAATCTACTTGAAACTTATCTCTAAG
The DNA here is from genome assembly GCF_902729225.1 of Pteropus medius. Lineage (NCBI taxonomy): Eukaryota > Metazoa > Chordata > Mammalia > Chiroptera > Pteropodidae > Pteropus > Pteropus medius. Next base: position 4,323,210 of record NW_024351647.1, on the reverse strand, counting down.
TCATCATCATCCCGTATCAGCTGAGGTCAATAGGTTGTTTGGGTCCCAACTGATGTTATAGAAATCCATATTCTTTGAGTGTAAATTTTGACTCCAGCACTTACTACCTATGTTTGGAAGGGTAAGTTAAACTCTTAGCTGACATTTTCTTATCTACAAAATGAGGCTTTTATGCACTCAACAAATATATTTTAAGAATAAAATAATGGAGGTAAAATTTCTGGGTTATGTAGTATGTATGTGTCATCTTGCCTTTTTCCATCTGGTAGAATAGTAGTAAGACCCATGGTAGATCCTTGACTGTTACCCAGTTGTATGTCCCTCTGGGCTGCTTTCAATGAAAGAAGGGATGTCCTTTCCTAAGGAACACTGTAGAGAGGATTTCTGTTTTGGTTGAAATGTTGAACTGAGTGATTGAGGTATTTTTCTTTTTTCCAAAATTGTCTGTACTTTGAGGGTTATCAGCAGCAGCGTTTAGCCTAAGGAAAGCTTAAGTCAAACAAAACTGATCGCTGGTCTCTTCTTCCTGGACCTTTCTTGGGAACTACAACAGAATATCCTACCAAATTTAGTATCATGGCCTGTATACCCAACAGTTTAGTGATCTGATTTCCAACTTGTCATTACTATGCTAAAGGTTATGTTCCTAATCCCAGCTCACTGCTTTAGTTTCTTTTTAAGAAAAAAGGAGGGGAGACATTGGCCAAGAAGGTTTGGTCCAGCCGTGAATGAATATGAAATCTTAGGAGGTTGGGCTCATAGTGAGAAAATAATGCTGTCATTAATCCACTTAGAATTGCACAGTACTCCCACCCCACTACCTACAATGTGGATTGGTTTAACACCCTTTGTTGGTGTTATTTGGCCATTCTCTTCAAATGCTAATGACCAGCTAGTTTAACACCCTTTATTGGTGTCATTCGGACAGTCCCTTCAAATGCGAATGAATAGTGTGCTTTGTTTCCAAAGACAGGGGAGCCAAATAACTTCAGGGCCTAGAAGCAAATTATTTCTCTGGTATAGACCCACCCTGAATGATGAATTGGGCTCTATGGTGGCTGTTTCACTGAAGATTGGGATTTCCCTACCCATCACAAACCAGGCCAAAAAGGAGCTAAACCATTTTCTCCTCATTATCACCTCATTAAGCTCCCAAGCCACTATAGGGCTGGGGTAGAGGCCTGCTACAGGTAGCTTAATGAGTTTCTTATTTATAGGCCCCTATGCTGTTAAGCAAAACCTTGTTATCCCCAGGCCTGGAATGTGACGTTTTATAAAGGGGGTTGAGAAATGCCATTGTCAAGCACCTTCGTGTGGGGCTCATGCCACTTCTTAGGCACTTGATTGACAGTAAGAAAATACAGTGGTTAGATTTGTAAGAATTTGATGTCGCGCTATGGTGTTTACCCCAATATTCTTGTTTTCTTCTGCTAATAACACAGAACAGATGCTGCCCCAGATGTGGAAGATGCAGATGTTTGCCAGCTTTAGGATAACTTCAAATTCATAAGTATACATAGCATTCTACAGATTCCTCAGTTTGATTATAATTCCTACACTCCTGAAATGTTAAATATTTTTTCCTGTTTTATATGTGACTTTTTCCATTTTCAGTTTCTACATAAAAATATTAAAAATTGCTGTAATTCATATGTAAATATACAAGGCTATAAACTCCATATTGAGTTTTCAAAAAACACAATAATTTAGTAAAAATTCAAGCACTGAATATTAAGCAGTGTTTGGCATAGAGCAAGTTACTAAGACCATAAACACACAAGTCATTGTCATAGACTTAAATTTATCATCTGAAGAAGTCCTAGCCATCATAACTTAGGTGTATATAGAGATAACATGTGTTTATTGAAGTGTGTACATAAGAATATGTACATATGGGCATATATTTCTCCACAAAGACATAGTATATATTGAAGTAGAGAATAATTTTAAAGCAAAATAAAAATTGGCCAGTAGAGAACAGGCCAAATAATGGGCACAATGTCTGTTGTAAAAAAACATAAATAATGACTTATGATATCAGAGCAAAAACCACATAAAATAGACCTGATTAAAGGGGAGATAATCTGGCTCTATTCATACTATTGTAAACATTTAGTTAAGCAGACACAAGTAGCTCTTGTATTTGAATGCCTGTGTTGGATAATATGGAATATATAGAAATATTATATACCCTCTCCTCATTTTGTTTATAAAGTAGGTACATAAAGCCATATAATACTGCACAGAAAACTCATTAGAGAAGTTTAACAAAATTCTCAAAAGTACCAGGAATAATTCTTTAAATTGAAAGAAAGAAAGAAAGAAAGAATGGATGAGTTAGAATTTGAATTCAGACTTAATAAGATGGGCAAATTTCAAAAGAGTGGTTTCTCAGTATTTCCATAGGGAACAGTGATATTATTATCAGGAACCTCAAGGACAAACTCATCTTGAAGTTGTATTTTCAGTATAGGTTCCCAGTTTTATATATTTGAGATAACTGGTCAGCAGGCACAGATAATATAATAAAGAAGTGGTTAAATTTCACCGTACTCTCTGCTATTTCTGACACACACACACACACACACAGAAAAAAGCAAAGGTGTTAAGGTAGTGGAATTGCAGGTTACAGCCAGAAAAAGTATATTAATATATTCTGGTAAAATTTGAAGTGTATGCATAAAAATAGTATAAGATAGAGAAAAAGAAAGAGGAAGTGAGGACTAAAGAAAAGTTCGTCAGTAAAGCTGGGTTAGGAATTTCAGGCTTTGCTCTCCAGGCAATAGGAAACATTTTTTCCCCGCTGCTCCTGTTTTGTTTTTCCAAGCAATAGGATGGAATGTGGTTAATGTAGGAGTGACATGATGGATGGATTGGTGAAGGAAAAAAATTAGAGGTCTGGATATCAGTTAAGGGCCTATTCCTTAGTCCAACTTAAAATGAAAAACTGAATTTGCAGATAAAGAAGGAAGAAAATCAATTCAAGTGAGTTTAGAATTCTAACTAAATTATTAAAATAGTGTTATAACACCTTCATATACAAGGTTTGTATAATTGAAGGATAAATAAGATTTCAAATCTGAATAACTAGAGAAATGGTAATACTATTAACAGAAATGTGAAAAATCTATGGAAGCTTTTCTTTTGAATTTGGTAGTGGAAGAGATGATGAAAACTTTCTTTTACAAAAGAATATACAGCAAGCACTAGCAAATTTGGAACTGTAGTTTGAAAAATAATTGCTGCTATAGAAAAATTGAATATTAAGATATTGTAGGAAAAAATAGAGACTGGGAAGATCCATTATATATAGGGTATATGGGAAAGAAAGAAGTCTGAGGAGAAAAATAGAGGAGTCTGGATTATAAAAACAAATGTAGATTAGTTCACTTCCACATTAGTTTTGTAAGAAGAATATTCAGGAAGAAATAGATGGTAGATAGTGTCAAATGCTCTAGAAAAGTCAGGTACAATAATTGAGAAAAGGTTATTGGATTTGTTAGGCAGATAATAAACATGTGAATATTAATCTATATGAATTTTAAAACATATAAAACATTTCATCCAAAAGCCACAGAATACACATATTCTCAAGTGCACATGAAACATTCTCCAGGATAGGTTATATGTTAGGCCACAAACAAGTCTTCATAAATTTTAAAAGATTGGAATCATATCAAGCATCTTTTTCTACAACAGTATAAAACTAGAAATCAGCTATAAGAAAAATACACAAATACGTGGTGATTAAGCAACATCCTATTGAACAATTAATGGGTCAAAGAAGAAATCAAGAGAGAAATCAAAAAATACCTTGAGATGAATTAAAGGGGAAAAATAACATACTAAAACTTATGTATTGCAGAAAAAGCAGTTTAAGAGAGCAGTTCATAGCAATAAATGCCTACATCAAAAAGAAGAAAGACAAAAATCTCAACCCTAACTTTACACCTCAGGGAAGTAGGAATAAAAGACCAAATGAGGCCAAAGTTAGTAGAAGAAAGGAGATAAAGATCAGTAGAAATAGTTTCATTGATCTTTTCTATTGTCTTTTTAGTCTCCAAGAACTGGTCTTTGAAAAGTTGAAATCCTTTGGCTAGACTCTCCAAGAAAGTATGAGTACTCAAATACATAAAATTAAATGGGAAACATTACAACTGATACCACAGAAATATAAAGGATCATAAGAGACTACTGTGACAATTATATGCCAACAAATTGGACAACCTAGAAGAAATGAAAAAAATTCTAGAAACAATTTGCCAAGTCTAACTCATAAAGTAAAAAACTGAACAGACCAATTATTAGTAAGGAGATAAATCAGTAATGATAATAATAATAATAAATAATAAAAACTCAGCAAACAAAAGCCCAGGGCCGGATGAGTTAACTGATGAAGTCCAGCAAATATTTAAAGAATTATTACCAATCCTTTTCAAATCCTTCCAAAAATTAGGGAAGGACACTACCAAACTCATTTTACAAGGATGGCATTCCAAAATTCAGATACCAAAGCGACAAAGATGCCACAGGAAAAGAAAATTACAGGCCAATATCCCTGTTGAACATAAATACAAAAATTCTCAACAATATATTAGCAAACCAAATTCAACAATGTATTAAAAGGATCAAACACCATCAGATGACGTGATACCACATATAGAGAATCCTAAGGAATCTACCAAAAAAACTAATAGAATTGATAAATGAATTCAGTAAATCAGAAAACAATTTTCAGAAATGAGTCACATTTTTATAAAAATAACACGACCAGGCAGAGAACTTAAGAAAACAATCCCATTTATAATTGCATCAAAAAATACCAGGGTTAAAATTTAACCAAGGAGGTAAAAGACCTGTACTCAGAAAACTAAGATGTTGAAGAATATACAAATAAATGGAAGCATATATTGGGCTCATGGATAAGTATTAACATAAAAATGTCCATACTACACAAGACAATCTACAGATTCAGTGCAACTCCTATTGAAATACCAATGGCATTTTTTACAGAATTGGAACAATAATCCTAAAATTTATATGGAACCACAGAAGACCTTGAATAGCCAAAGCAATTTTGAGAAATAACAAGACAGTTGGATGTATCATATTATCCAATATCAAACTATACTACAAAGTATGGAACTGGCATAAAAACAAACACATAGATCCATAGAACAGAATAGAGCGCCTAGAAATAAACCCACATTTATGTGGTCAATCTATGACAAAGTGGGCAAGAGTATACAATAAGATAAAGACAGTCTCTTCAAGAAATGGTGCAGAGATAACTGGACAGATACATAGAAAAAAAATGAGATTAGATAACCACATACAAAAATAAACTCAAAATAAGTTCAAGACATAAATGTAAGAGCCAAAATCATAAAACTCCTAGGAGAAAACATAGCTGGTAAACTCTGACATTGCTCCTAGTAATATTTTTTCTGATATATCTCCTGGGGTAAAGGAAACAAAAGAAAAAAATGGGACTACATCAAACTAAAAAGTTACTAAACAGTGAAGGAAAACAACAAAATGAAAAGACAACCTACTGAATGAGAGCAAATATTCACCAATGATACATCCAATAAGGGGTTAATATTAGAATATATATATTAAAAAAACAACCCATATAACTTAACAGTAAAAAAAAAATCTGATTAAAAAATGGGCAGAAGACCTGAATAGACATTTCTCCAAAGAGGACATAAGATTGTCAAAAGACAGGAAAAGATGCTCAACATCACTAATCAGAGAAATGGAAATTAAAACCATAATGAGGTATCGCCTCACATCTGTCAGAATGGCTATCAATAAATCCACCAAAAATAAGTGTTGGCGACTATTTGGAGAAAAAGGAATCCTCATGCACAGTTGGTGGAATTGTAAATTAGTGTAGACAGTATGGAAAACAAAATGGGGGTTCCTCAAAAAAATGAAGGTAGAAAATCGATAATTAAATGATTTGAGACCCAAGATTTAACGAACTTGATCTAATTGATATGTATAGGACCCTACACCCAACAACTACAAAATACACATTTTTAGGTACACATAGAACATTTATTAAAATTTTGCTTAAATTTAGTCATAAAGCAAATCTCAACAAATTTTAAAGTATTTAAATTGTAGTGTATATTCTCTGAACAGAGTTAATTAAACTCAAAATCAATAACAAAATACACCAAATATTTTGAAATAAAGCAATTTATATAGAAATCCAAAAATTGCTTTTTGAAAAGACATATAGACAATACCTTGTAGTGTTGCAGGTTTGGTTCTAGACTACCTCACTAGTGCAAATATTGCAATAAAGTGAGTCACTTGACATCTTTGGTTTCCTAGTGCATATGAAAGTTATGTTTATACTAAATTGTAGTTTATTAGTGTGCAATAACATGTCTTAAAAATATATATACATTAATTAAAAATACTGTATTGCTAAAAAAAAATGCTAATCATCATCTGAGACTCAGAAAATGGTGCCAATAGACTTGTTAGGTGCAGGGTTGCCACAACCTTCAATTTGGAAAAACAGACTATCTGCAAAGGGCACTAAAGCAAAGCACAATAAAAGGAGGTATGCCTATATAAAAGTAATAATCCTCTAGAAATACAAATTTAAACAAAGAAAATGCACAAATAACCTTAATACAAATGAAAAACAGTCATTCCTGTTGATGCTACAGATGTTACAAATGAGAGAATGTGATGAACAATTTCACATCAATAAATTTGAAAATCTAGATGAAAAGGCAGATATTATGAAGATAATAAGAGGTTACAGGGAACATTGATTTGAAAAACTAAATGAATTGGATAAATCTCTCAAAAAATATGTATTACCAAAATGAACACGAGAAGAAATGGAATAATTGTACAGTTCCTTATCTTTTAAAGAAACTGAGTATTTAAAATCTTTTCACAAGGAAATCTTCCAGCCCAAATAGCTAAATTCTTGCAAATATTAAAAAAAAAAAAAGTAGTAATCATATAAAAACTCTTACAAGGGTAGAAAAAGTGAAATACTTTTAGCTCATTTTAGAATAATATAACTATGTAATGAAAACCTGACTAGAACATGAAAAAAATATTGCAGGCCAATCTTTTGAATGTAGACAGAAATAGCTTAAAGAAAATATTAGTAGACTCAATCCAGTTACCTATATAAAAAGATAACTCATCAACATCAAGTCAGGCTTATTATAGGAATGCAAAGGTGGATTGACATTAAAAAATACTATTTTCAATCTGCAGTTGGGAATCTGCAAGTGAAGGGCCAACTTAAAGTAACAAAAAGATTTTTGTCTTCATTTGTAGTTGATCAGTGACCTTAAGCCCTATGTTGTTCAAGAGTCAACTATAATTGAATTTACCATGTTAAAATATTAAAGGAAAAAAAAATCTGTCATTTCAATCGATCCAGAGTGTATGTGATAAAATTCAATACTTCTTCACGATTTAAACACACACACTCAAAAACAACTCAGCAAACTGAAATCTTGAGGAACTTTTAAAATCTGATAGAGGTCATTTATAATTTAAAACACACACACCTATAACGAACCTTTGGCTTCTATTAAATTCTATAGAAGAGGTTCTAGCTAATGCAATGACAACAAAAAAATAGAAATTAAAATGCTTTGGTCAAGATGGGAAAGGAGGTGAAAACAGATCTCCCCTGATGATGACTACATAAAAATTACAACTAATTTATAGAACAACCATCATTGAGAAACACCTGACGACTAGCTGAAGACAAGTGCTATAATTAAAGAGATATAGAAGAAGCTACAATGAGACTGGTAGGAACGGCAGAGATGCTGAATGTGCAGGTCCACACTCATGGTGCGGCAATTAAGAATTAGGAGGGATATCTCAGCTGTAGAGGTTCCACTTGAGGTGTGAAGAGTCCCAGATTCACATGGGGCTCCCTAGCAGAGGAAGAGTCCTCATAACATCTGGCTGTGAAGACCAGTAGATGTTGCATCTGAGTGAGACAAAGGGCTGCTGCAGTACCAGGTATTCCTCTTAAAGGGCCCACCCTGGTGATTCCCTGAAAAATAATTTTAAAAAATGGGGACAAGCAATGTACCAGATGCAGAGTTCAAAAATATAGTAATAGGATGCTCAATGAACTTAGAAGAATAGATGAACTCACTGAGAAGAATAGATGAACTCACTTATCTTGCTTTTGACAGCAAGATAAACACAAACAACCAGTCAGAAATGAAGAACATAATAACTGAAATGAAGGATACTTTAGAGCAAATCAACAACAATTAGATGAAGCAGAGGATTTGGAAGAAAAGGTAGCAATCTGGAAGAAAAGGTAGCAGAAAACACCCAACTAGAACAGCAAAAAAGGAAAAAGAATCAAATAAAATAAGGATACCTTAAAGGACCTCTGGGACAACATCAAGCATACCAACATTTGCATCATAAGGGCACTTAAAGAAGAGAGAGAGCAATGGATTGAAAACATTTTATGAAATAACGATGGAAGATTTTTCTAACCTAGCAAAGTAAATAGACATTCAAAGTAAATAGACAAGTAGTCCAGGAACTGCAGAGAGTCCCAAATAAGATAAAACTAAAGAGGCCCACACCAAGACACATAATTAAAAAGCGAAAGGTTAAAGACAAAGAGATTCTTAAAAGCATCAAGAAAGAAGCAGTTACATACAAGGGAGCTCCCATACCATGGTCGGATAATTTCTCAAAAGAAACTTTGCAGGCCAGAAAGGATTGGCACAAAATATACAAAATGATGAAAAAGTTCTACAACCAAGTTTATTCTACCTAATAAGGTTATCAGAATCGAAGGAGAAGTAGTTTCACAGACAAAGAAAAAGCTAAAGGATTTCATTACCACCAAACCAGTATCACAAGAAATGTTAAAGGGACTACTTTAAGTAGAAATATCAAAACCATAAATAAGAAAATATAAGATTCTCACTGACAAAGGCAACCCTTAGTAAAAGCAGTTATTCAACTAGCTATATAGTACAAAGGTTAAAATGCAAAAAATAGGAAAATCATGCATAATTACAACAATAAATTAGGGATACACACAGACAAAAAAAGTAAAAAAGAATGACAAAAAAATTAACATGGTGAGAGAGACTAAAAATTGTAGTGATTTTTAGAATATGTTTGAACTTAAACAACCATCAACTTAAAATAGACTGCTATAAGCATAGCTAGGTATATAAGCAGCACATAGTAACCACAAACCAAAAATCTGTAAGATATGAACAAGAAATAAAGGAATTCAAACACAACGCTATAGAAAGTCATCAACCTAGAAGAGAGGAAGATAATGAGAAAACTATAAAAACAATCAGAAAACAGTTAATAAATTGGCAGTAACTACATACCTCTCAATAATTAGTTTAAATATAAATGGAATAAATGCTACAATCAAAAAAACATAGGGTGGTTGAATTAATAAGAAAATAAAATCCATACATATGCTGCCTATAAGATGCCCACTTCAGATTGAAAAACGGACAGAAAGTAAAAGGAAGGAAAAAGATATTTTATGCAAATGGAATGAGAAGAAAAAGATAGAGTAGCAATACTTATATCAGACAAAATGCACTTTAAAACAAGGGCTATAACAAGAAACAGAAGGGCATTTTATAATGATAAAGGGATCAATCCCACAAGAGAAGATAATTCTTGTAAATTTTTATGCACTCAATATATATATAAATATATATAAACATATATATTGCTTTATATAAATATATATATATAAATATATAAAGCAATATTGATGGACATAAAGAGAGAGATCGACAGTAATACGGTCATTGTAGGGGCCTTTACCACCCCATTTGTGGAGAGCGGATTGTAAACCGACAAGGCCCTTGCAATCTGGGAGGTAAATCAAGGGACCTTCCTAAGAATAGGGAAGTAGGAATTGATCGGGGAACACTGAGGTGTTGCTCTGAGGCAGGGAGTATGCTCATAGCCGGGAGCAGATGGAACTGCAAAAGATCATAGCAGGGTGTGGGGTGGATGAGGATAATCTTATCTTAGCCAGCAATTGTATGCTCTTGTATAAAAGCAGCTTGCAAAAATAAGACTACGCCATTGCTCCACCATCAGTGGACAGTGGACCTCCTGATCCCAGCTTTCTGTCTTCTTTCTTTTCTTAATCTCCCACCATTCCCACTCAGGTACATTCTTCAGAGCCATGCTGGATGTGGCAGGATTTACCACAAGCTGGACTTGGCACCCATTGACATCAATGGATAGAGCATCCAGAAAGAAAATGAACAAGGAAACACTGACTTTAAATGACACATTAGATCAGATTAACTTAATTGTCTTGGAACATTTCGCCCAAAAATCAGCAGAATATATATTATTTTTAACTGTATCTGGAACATTTTCTAGGATAGACTACACTAGGCCACAAAATAAGTCTCAATAAATTTAAGAAGATTGGAATTATATGAAGCAAATCTCTGATCACAATAGTATGAAAATGGAAATTGATTACACAGAGAAAAATGAAAAATGCACAAACATAAGAATGCTAAATAATGTGCTACTAAACAGTGAATAGGTTAAAAAGCAAGGAAGAAATCAATAGATGTTGTGAGATAAAAGAAGAAAATGAAAACACAATGACTGAAAATTCATAGTACACAGCCAAAACAGTTCTAAGAGTGGAATTTATAGCAATACCTGCCTACCTTGGGAAATAAGAAAAAATGTCAAGTAAACAATGTAACCTTATACCTAAAGATACTAGAAGAAGAAACAAAGCCCAAAAAGAGTAGAAGAAAGGAAATAATAAAGATCTAAGTGGAAATAAAATAGAATTTAAAAAATGGAAGAGAGCTGGTTCTTTGAAAAGATAAACAAAATGGATAAGTCTTTTGCCAGACTCATAAAAAGAGGTACCACATAAAACCAGAAATGAAAAAGGAGGTGACAACTGACACCCCAGTAATGAAGAGATTTATAATACCATGAACAATTATATGCCTGCAAAATAGACAACCTGGAAGAAATGAATAAATTCCTAGAAACATGCAATCTTCTCAGACTGAATCAGGAAGAAACAGAAAATCTGAACAGACTGATAATTGCTAACAAAATTGAATTAGTAATAAAAAAAACCCCTCACAAACAAAAGTCCTGGACCATATGGATTCACAGGTAAATTTTACCAAACTTTCAAAGAATAATTAATACCTATCCTTATGAAACTATTCCAAAAAATTATAAAGGGGGAAGGCTCCTGAACTCACAAGATCCATATTACCTTGATACCAAAACTAGACAAAGACACTTCAAAAAAGGAAAATTATAGGGCAATATATCTGATGAACATAGATGCAAAAATTCTCAACAAAATATTAGCAAACAGAATTCAGCATTACATTAAAAATATTATACGCCGTGATCAAATAGAATTTATTCTTGGGATGCAGGTTTGGTTCAATATTCACAAATCAATTAACTTGATATACTTCATAAACAAAAGAATAAAAATTATATGACCAAATCAATAGATCCAGAAATAGTATTTGACAAAATTCAACATCTATTCATGATTTAAAAAAAAAAAAAACTCTACGCAAAGTTGGGACAGAAGGAATATACCTCAACATAATAAATACCATATATCACAAACCCAGAGCTAACAGAATATTCAACAATAAAAAGCTTAAAACTTCTTTTTTTAGGGTCAGAAATAAGACAAGAATATTCACTTTTACTACTTTTATTCAACATAGTATTGAAAGTCCTACCCATACCAATCAGACAAGAAAATAAATTGGAAAGAAGTAACACTGTCATTATTTACAGATGACATTATACTATGTAGAGAGAATACTAAAAGGTCTTGTAAAAAATCATTGGAATGAATAAATGAATCCAGTAAAGTAGCAGGATACAAAATTAATATTCAGAAATCAGTTGCATTTTTATTCATCAATAACCAACTATCAGAAAGATTAAATACGATAATAAAAATAAAGCTTTATGGTCTACAGCCATGCCACCCTGAACAAGCCCGATCCCGTCTGATCTCGGAAGGTAAGCAGGGTTGGGCCTGGTTAGTACTCGGATGGGAGACCACCAAGGAAGACCAAGTGCTGTAGGCATAAAAATAAAAAATAAGGGATTGTAAGCTGACAAGGTCCTTGCAATCTGTGAGGTCAACCAAGGGTTGCCACGCCTAAAAAATGAGCAGAGGACCTGAATAGACATTTCTCCAAAGAGGATATAAAATTGCAAAGATACTCAACATCACTAATTATCAGAGAAATGCAAATTAAAATCATAATGAGGTATCACCTCACATCTGTCGGAATGGCTATCATCAATAAATCCACCAAAAACAAGTGCTGGTGACTATTTAGAGAAAAGGGAATCCTCATGCACTGTTGGTGGAATTGTAAATTAGTTCAGCCAGTATGAAAAACAGAATGGAGATTCCCCCCAAAAATTAAAAATAGAAGTACCATATGACCCAGCAGTCCCACTACTGAGTATTTATCTGAAGGAATCCAAAACACTAACTCAAAAAGATATATGCACCCCTATGTTCATTGTAATATTATTTATGATAGTCAAGACATGGTAGCAACCTAAGTGTCCATCGATTGAAGAATGGATAAAGAAGTTGTACATATATATGGTGTAATATTATTCAGCCATAAAAAGGAAATCTTGCCATTTGGGACTACATGGTTGGACTTAGAAGTTATTATAGTAAGCAAAATAAGTTAGCAAAAGACAAACACCAAATGATTTCACTTATATGTGGAATCTGACAAACAAACATACAAAACAGAAACAAACTCATAGATACAGAGAACAAATTGTTGGTTGCCAGATGGGAAGGGGGAATTTGGAAGAGAGAAAGAAAAGGTAAAGGGATTAAGTACAAATTGCCAGTTATAAAAGCAGTCACAGAATGTGAACTACAGCATAGGGAATATAGTCAATAATATTGTAATAACTATATGGCATCAAATGTGTACTAGACTTACAAGGTGATTACTTCATAAGTTATGTAAATGTCTAAGCATTATGTTGTACACCTGAAACTAATATAATATTTTATGTCAACTACAATTGAAAAATAAAAATAATAAATTTAAGGGCAAAAGAAAAAGGAATTTAAGGTACATGGACAGCACCAACTTCCAATTTTAAGATAAATAAGTTCTGAGGATGTAATACAACAATCCTGTATTGTATACTTGAAAATTGCTAAGAGTGTAGATCTTAAATATTTTCACTACAAAAAAAAAATGCTAATTACGTGAGGTGATAGAAGTGTTAACCCTATTGTGGTGATCATTTTTCAAAATATAACAGCAAATCATCATATTGTACACCTTAAACTTACACAGTATTTGTTATATGTCAATTGTATCCCAATAAAGCTTAAAAAAATAAAGGTATAAATAAAACTATTCATAGAAAACATCACTGTGTTCCTAAGAACTCCAGATAAACTCACAAAATCCGGTAGAATAGTGAAGTTAGCAAGATCCCTGGTTACAAGGTGAATCGTATATGTAAATGAACTGTTTCTCATATATTAGCAAAAGACATTTAAAAATGAAACAATATTATTTACAAGAGCATAAAATACTAACAATAATCTAACAAAAAGTATGCAATTTCTCTGTACAGAAAACTAAAACGTTACTGGCAGAAATTAAAGAAGACTAAAATAAGTAAATATAATGCTTTTATAGAGTGGACATCACGTTTCCCAAAAACACAACCTCAATCAAAACCTCAGAAAATTCCATTTTGTGGACTTGGACAAGCAGATTTCAAACTTTTATGGAAACACAAAGGACAAAGAATAATCAAAACAATCTAAAAGAATACATCTAAAGGATTTACACTACCAGATACAAGACTCCTAAATTAAACTAATTAGCAATGTATTATCGGTATAGGATAGACAAATAGATGGAACAGAATAGAGTCCAGAAATAGGCTCACAAATATGTTAAGTACTTGATTTATGGTAAAGTTACTGCTGGGAAAAAAAAGTTTCTAAGCCAATGTCAGCAAAAATTACCATTTTATTAACAACTAATTTACCTAAACTTCGTATCATTTGAGAGATTGTCACACCATTCTGCAGACAAGAAAAATATGAATTTTCACTCACTTTAAGGTGAATTCTCTATTTTCCTAAATATTGACAAGACTTTACAATCTTCTGAAAATTGAAATCAACTTTGACATGTTTAATAAACTGACATTTTATCACATTAATTATATGTTTTAATGGGATATTAAAATAACTATAAAGAGATTAGAGACATAACTGAAATGATATCTATTTTAATTTCTAGGACAAAAATCTTGTTATATAAATGTCTATATTCGGAGCTTTCCGGTAAATACAGCCTCATGCTAGGAGGGTGACACACCCAGCTCCATGTGGACAGAAGCTCCAGGGCTTGGCACCTTTCCGGATCTTACCCTATGTACCTCTTTACCTGGCTGCTCATCTATATCCTTTATAATAAGTTGGAAAATGAATAATGTCCTTGGAGTATCTTAGAAGAAATGGGCTACAAAAATTCAAGGCAGGCTTATTACTTTTCGAAATAAATGCCAAGTTAGGGACCCACAATAACCAGAGTACGCAAGAAGTGAGAGTTTACGCAAAATGTGTCATCTGAAGTTCTGAGAGAATGCAAAGGAAACTACAGTGGCTATGAAGCACAATCAGAGCATACCTCTAATTAATCACCAGACAGATAGAATGCAAATAATTTGACAGAATTGAAACCTGTACAATCAAAATTATACACAGTCCTTTTATGAGAAGCCAAAAGCCTCGAAATAGAATGCTCATACAGAATCTGAACCTCTGCTTATGTTCAGAATTACAAATACTCTAAAATACAACTGGTCTCCATCTAGAAAGTCAGGCTAAGAGTTAATAATGAATCAAATCATCACCAATTGATCAAGAGATAATTAAGCAATGTAACCTCCTGTTGGTTCTCACATCCACTACCACTCTCAGTGTGTGTGTGTGTGTGTGTGTGTGTGTGTGTGTGTGTGTGTGTTCAGAATAAGATAGACCTCTACAGAGTATGTCACAAATAGGCTAACAACTTTACAAAATGGTTGATGATACAAAACTAAACTGTATTGCCATTATAATAAAAGGGAGGAAAATGACCAGCTTTTTTGTTACAGTAACTCAATGATGTAACCTAATGTCTAAAACACAGAAAAGTTTGTGCTCAAAAACAAAGTGTGATCAAAACTGGAACTAGAAAGCCATAAGCCCAAATTTGAGACTGACAATCTTCCTTACACCCATTTACCTCAGAAGGATGAAGAAAAGAGAAATGATGTTTTATCTGCAAACTATTTTGGGGAAAATGGGGTGCTGAGAACACAAGAACCTCTGGAAATTCAAGGAAAAACAAAATAGAAACCAAGGAACCTAGAAGAAAATTAAGCTCAAGTTTCGAATCCCAAGCTATTAACAAAATCAATAAAACCAAGAAGGCTACTCTTAAGTGCACAAAAATAGCAAAAGATTTTCTATTAGCAATAAAGAAAAAGGGTAGATTTTTGAATGAAGAAATTTTAGGACAAAAACAGTTTAATTCTGGAAATGGAACCTGATCCTAGCTGCCTCAGGCAAATAGCCTAATGACTTTTACAACAATATACCTTTCATCAACCATGAGTATTAGGAGGCTAAAGTAGAGCAAAGTCAAGAAGGATCACACTTTCTCTTTTGTACACAGCCTTTAGGGAAAAAAGAGTCCAACTTTCCAATCTGGAGCATCACATTGCTCCCAACAGCTCTTGGAAACCGGGGAGCCACAGCAACAGTATTGTAAAAAGCTTTGAGAACATTAACCCAAGAACATACACAAGCCCCAGGAAAAGGTGAGAGTACTTATCAGGCAAATAAAAATATAACCTGGACAAGGTTAAGAACTTCATCTAGGTTTGCAAGATGAGTCAGTAACCAAAGCAGGATCTGAATTCAGGCTTTTCCTTCAGATACTATCAGAGCTTGACTCCCAGTCCTTGGCTCAGCAGATACGGCATTCAGTGTTCTCCAATGTTAGAGTCAGCCTGGGTCAGTTCTTGGCCGACTAGGGAAAGGAAAAATCTCCCTCAAGGCTCTAGGAAAAGAAGTCAAATTATTAAATACAGAGCTCTCATGCTAAAAGGTCTAAATGCCCCTCCACCTTGCCAATCACATTTCTCAATTAAAATAAGACACTAGATTTAAGGACTTAGTCATTTTAAGCTTTGACTACAAGCTGGATTCTATTTCCCCAACTTTCTAAATAAAAAATACTTGATGGGAGGGGAAGGATGCAAAAGCAATAATAGCTGAGTGTTTATTGAACATCTACTATGTACTCAGCACTATTCTAGGCACGGAGGATACTACAGAAGATAAGAACATTCCTGCCCTGCAGAAGATTATATGATTATTTATGTAATTATAAAAAATGATATTTTCAAGTACTGATAAATGCTAGAAAGAAAATATGGAAAATAATGGAGATTAAAGAGAGGAAACCTATAGTTTAGAATCACTTTCCATTTTTCTATGAATATGAGCCTGAGGAAATATGAATGATCCAGAAGAAACTTTAAAATATTTTCATACAAATTAATACAATAAATATAATCCAACATTAAAAAATGTCTATATTCGCATTTGAACTTCAAAATATGAAACTTATTTACCACCAGGGAATGTCTAAGAGGTTGAATCTTCTAAAATATACAGTTTTCACACATAACACCATCTTGAAAATATCTGGACTTTGCAGAAACCACAGGGTAAGAAATAATCCTTCAAGATCTAAAACAACCACATTCCTATCAAGGTAAAATAATTTTCTTAGAAAATGTTTGGTTTTTCTGTAACTACAACTAAAATATAAGTATATGTAACCCTGTTCCTAATGTCTCTATCTGATCTTTGTATATCTTGTGGGGGAGGTCAGGCAAACATTTTCTCTGAAGATTCAAAAACTTGCTTTGACCCAAAGACAGAATCACAGGAAGAATTTGATAGGCTGACAAAAGAGACAACCTTTTGGTAGTACATAGCTGTAGCTTAAGAGCAATGGAAATTTAGATAGGAGAACAAAATTCTCTTCAGTTGAGATCTACAAATAATATTCTTTTATATCTTCCTAGTACCTCACTGTAAAACTGAAATAAGTTTGAATGTTCATCAGCCAATAAAACAGTTAAGTATAAGCAGAAATAAGGGGGGAAAGCTTGTATGATTAAAAAAAAAAAAGAATTATAAAAACATGGAAAATCAATATAATCAGGAGAAATAATATTTTAAAACCAAAGTCTAATAAGTAAATCCCACGAGAAGTTTTAATTCAGATTTTGTGGGGCATTTCTTCTGTAAGCAGCCCCTGATTTTGGCCTACATTGAAGTCACGAGCTCACATTATAAGAAAAACATGTACTGCGTCTCTGCATTTGATATGAGCTTTAGTGTTTTACCACTGCAGCAGGTATTGCCTGCTTGCCAAGGGAGTCAGGGCAAAGGACTGATTCAGCAAATCTGTAGATACCAAGACTAAGGTTTCCCATTCAAAAGGAATTAGAACTTGGAAAGATGTCCACAAGGCAAAAATTTGAAGACAGCTGAACCCAAAACAGATGCAAGGCAATAGATGTTTCTTCTCTGGGCCTGCTGCCACCTGGACTGCTGACCTACACCATTCCTGCCAACTCAGTGGGATTCAGGGATTCAGGATAGCATCTCGATGTGAGTTTTTACTCTACCACTTATCATGGGATCTTAAATAAGCCACTTTCTAAACCTCGGTTTCCTTAAATCCAAAATCGGGATAAAACACCTGTCATAATTACCTTGGGGGATTGTTCTGAAACAATATTATGAGAATACTCCTTGGACTCTGACTTCTTTTTAAATATGATCTTTATTTTTGTGCACATTTAACAGTATTAGAACTACTGGAGTAGGTCTTGGAGTGGGGAAGAACGTGAGTAAGAACACGTAGGTCTAAGTTCTGATTCAGTTAGCAATACTCTGGGTCAGATGGTGTGACAGGCACTTAGGATACAGAAATGAAAATCACTGGAGCTTTTTCATCTTTAAGATAAAAAGTGGGGACCAGATAATACCCACTAATATCCAGAGACACTCCATGTACAAGTGTTATATATACTTTCAGCCTGTTGAGCCAGAGCTGAGCCCTGTGGTTTGCTTTGGACTATAAATACAAATAGAGATGATATATGCTCCGTCTAGACAGGAATGTTAAGTTTCAGCATGTAAGTTGCCTTGTTCTTTCACTATTTCCATGCTTCTTACATTGTCAAATGCTGTATTTACTCCTCAAAAATGCACCAATATGTATTTGGCTTGAGCAAGAAATGCATTTTGTTGTTTTAAGGACCCAGAGGTTTTAGTGTTCTTTTTTCCTATATAGTAACCAAGTTTATCTTTACAGATAAAACAGTGAGTATTTTTTTCATAAAGCTAAATTCGTTTAAAGGACTGAATTTTATTCTGAGTTTACAGTCTTCCTACATTTTGTTGCTGTGATAAAATACCTTTTCTTTTATGAAATGGTTAGCACATTGTAAGTAATGGAATTCCAAAATGTTGGAATTACACAAGTACAAGAAGTTCCATGAATACAATAAGAATGAATCACATGACTACTGCTTTAGAAGAAAATCATTATCTTGAATAATTGCTAAAGTATATTTTCAAAAGTTTTGCCAATCAAGCCTTATATTATAGCACTTCGGACATTCTATGTGAGAATACAAACTAACTTTTGGGTTTCACATTGAGAACCAAATAGTGATGGCTGTGTTCATGACCTTGAAATACTCTATCTCACTGATATAATGTCATATAGATGGAGCAAAGATGAGGTGTACTATGTTAAGGCATTTCAAGGCCATATTATAATTTACTGTCTTCAAACATCTGCCCAATTATTTTAAGGGTGTGATAACTGGTTTGTAATTTCTATATAATTAAAAGGCTTCTGATCAAACACTAGACAACACAGGACTCAACACGTTTGAAAGAGGTTTTAGACTAGCATACTTCATTTTTAGAAAAATGAGGTAAAATTCTAGAACTGACCTCAAAGACTATTATGGAATGAGCAGTTTCATTTGAAGAATGGATTGGTTGGGAGATAAAGAATGGAGAAAGGAATGGAGAAAGGCGGAAAACTGTCAAACTGGGTACAACTCAGCATTTGCCAGTTCAGCATTATGAAGGCTTCCCGGGAGCCCCGCTGTGCCTCTGCACTGCTAATTCCTCATGTTTTATTTTTCTTTCAGATGCCTTCTCAGTGGATCAAGTAAAAAAAAATAAATAACAAAATAAAATGGTCTCCAACATACCAAATAGCTGTCTCCAAGATCAGAAAGCATCAGAAAAGACCCTAAAGAGTTGTCTAATCCCAGAGGAAGATCTTATTTAAGTGGAGAAGTGCTTGCAGCAGAAACCTTGGAAATTTTAGGGATTGGGATTTTATTGTCAGAACTTTCAATAAAAGGGCAGCCACAGATCCAGGGAGCATTAAATAAAAATTGCCAACAAGCTGTCTTACCTGTGTGCACTCCACTGAAAGGAAGGGCAAACGTGAGCAAGTCGCTCTTGTACATCAGTCAAAACTCTGACAGCTACCCTGCGAGGTTTGACGAGCTGCCATGCCGACTACCTAAGATACTCTTAACTGAACCATAAAAAGACAAATAAATTAGTAATTTTATTCCTCCTGTCAGTGTCCTTTTTCATGAACTTCTCAAGCTGTTGGTTAGCATAGCCTGGAATGATTTATCAATATAATCTTGGCTTTCTTAGAAAAGACAGATTCACTTGATTTCCGCCCCCCCCACCCCCAAATTTTTTTGAATGGATTTAAGAAAATGATACAGATATTGCCAGTTTCCGGACCTCTCTTTTTACTCCCTGCTCTGCCTCCTCCCATCAGGAAATCAAACCAATAAGATTAACATAATCTTTCCTGGAATTGACTGCTCTTTTTAAATAGATCCCATGATAGACATGTGTAAAAATCAATAACAGGGTCCTCATTTGTCAAAGCTAATGACTAAACTCATTTTGAAGTTCAATAGTGGTTATTGAAGAGTGGCCACACATTATATATCTAATCCTGTAGGTCTCTCCACTTATTCTACAGAAGAACAGAGAAAAAGGAAGCTTTGTTGTTTGAAATACAGTATAAACACTTGTGTCTCTATTTTATTTGTACATATTTATTTTTCCTCCAAAGTATGACTATTCTTGAGTATTCAAGCTCATGTGTTAAAACAAATGAAGAATAATTCTTATAACAATTTGTAATACCATCTCCCCTTTTAAATCACTTCGATTGTAAGCTTCTTCGATTATATTCTTAACTCGTCAAAGTTGTAGACCATGCCTTACATATTTTTAATATCCCCAGAGAGAAACAAAGTGATTGGGTCACAGGTTAGCACAAAATAGAGATTTGGTTCAATTAAACAGAATTATCCAATATCATGGTTCATGGTGTAGCCATTATTCTAGACCAGGTAGTCATACCCAGTGTACAGTGCAAAAGATGTAGCTTTCCTGCAGACTCTTCTTTGAAAATTCCCTGCATTACAGGGTGCTTTAAGCAATGTTTGCTTCTAAAGTGTTCTTGCTACCTCCCACAAAACCTTTGCCTGGAACTCCAAGAGTGAGAACTGGCAGGTTTTAATATAACGCCCTCCTCCCTTTTAAATATCCTCTGATTATAGGTGTATGCCAGCAACAAAGCATCATAAAATCCAGAATAGAGATGTGGATGAAACACACGCATGATATAGAGCCCCTAACTAATTAAGATTAGTTTTTTAAATTATTATTAATAAAAGCAATTCCTATGTGCACAATGCTTTATGCTTTGCACAGCTTCTTTACATACTCTATTTCATTTTCAACCCTAATCAGAAAACAATATATTTTTTTTATTTCCCTAGAAATTGCAAATTGTTGTTTACTGGTCTGTATTCTTCATTTCATCAGCAAGTTGCCTTTTTCTGGGCTCCAGGTTGTATATTGTATTGCATGGCCATTGGACACGGCTATCTCATGGAATCAATAGGTCAGGTACAATTTGAAACTCCCTAGGTAATGGATTTTAAAAACTGCTTCAGGGTGGGGGAGAGAGACAGGAGGAAAAAGAATCCACAGAAACAATAACTGAAGTGGAGTGATACATTCGTGACGGGAGCTGGAGAACTCCTGTTCTTTATAATAGCTTCTCAGGGGAGAAGCCGCCCTTTTCCAGAGAAGCTGTCCTGGGAATAGCAGAGCCACTGCCATCCCATTCTTTTGATGAACAGAAACCTTATCAGTGCAATTCCCCTTGAGAGTTGAAGGGAGAAGGAAGGTGTTTAAAGACTTTTGAAAATTTGGGTTATAATGGGAGGAAAGCCCAGCATTTGAGCTTGTTCATTTGAAATATCTCTTGTGAAGAGGGCGGGGGGTATTCTGCCAAATTTAGGACCCTCTCAAAGCTCACAGATACTGACAGCTGATCTAAGCTTGGTGCATGAGTTTATTCTTGCCAGGGGAGAGAGGGAGCAATGAAGTGAAAAGGATGCTGAATGAATTAAATACAAAGTATAAAAACAAAAATGCTTGCCTCCAACCTAAATATCACAATGTGATCATATTTTCAATTGCAGCTATGCAATGGTAATGTCAAAGCATCAGTCA
Source organism: Pteropus medius (assembly GCF_902729225.1). Taxonomy (NCBI): domain Eukaryota; kingdom Metazoa; phylum Chordata; class Mammalia; order Chiroptera; family Pteropodidae; genus Pteropus; species Pteropus medius. The sequence continues at coordinate 4,301,438 of NW_024351647.1, read as the reverse complement.
TTAAGTAATAAGTAGCATAAATCATTTTGACTTAAGAACAAGATGCAGACACCTTGCAGTTTTTAATTATTTTTAGAAGCGCAAAGTATTGCATCGCTTTGTCTCATCATTACAAGACTATGAGGTTGGAAAAATCGAGGAAACTTATACTGTCACATTATGGCTTTATTGCACACATTAGGCAAACAAACAAACAAAAAGCACCCCCTTCTATTTATAGAATGCTCAAAGCCTTAATTATCTGGTGGCATAGGAGGAAAGATCTAAAGCTATTCCACAACCAACAATAGGCCATTTATGTGGTACAAAAAAAAAAAAAAAAAGTCTGGGTTTATAATGAAAAACTATCATGTTATTAATACCTCTTATTTATGTTATGTATAGTTTTAAAAATATATTGATATTTTCCCCCAGTGGTTTTATACAACCACAATTTGTTTCTTGCTCACAGTCCATGTTCTCTGTGGGGCGGTGGGGTCTCTGGTAGTCACACAGAGGCCCAAACTGATGGGAGCTCCAGCATAACACTTACCTCCATGACCACTGAGTCAGGGAGAAGAGAGAAAGTGACTCATGTGCTGGTTATTAATGTTCCCACCTGAAAGTAACCATAGATAAGGAGCAGTTGAAAAAGAAAATTGGGAGAGGGAGACAACCATAGCTAAGATGGAATTTTGATATGAGATATGTGCTCTGATAGGCATATTTCACAACTCCTGTGCTGCTTAGAAAATCTTAGGTAACACCTCTTTTTCATTAAGCTTTGTGTGGAGGTAGAGTCTTTGGAAAGAACTCTAGTGGAAATTGACTTTTATTTTATGTCTGGATGGATATAGTGGACATTTTTAGTTACGTGCCAAACAGCATTAGTCTATTGTTCTCCTTTCTTAATACTCAGATTTCATTCAAGTGTCCGTCTTTCAAGCACAATTCTTGTGCTTGAGGAAAAATGACTCCCACACAGTACATTCTGTTATCCCGTCCATAGCCATAGCTTTGGTGGTGGGCATGTGACCTTTGCGGATGTAATCAGGATGAAGTTTAGAAATTTTGCTAGAATTTTGGGAGAAAAACTCGCTCACATAAATGTGAATGAAGAAAATGCAGCTTTTGTTGAGTCCTATGACCATGAGGGAGCCAGGCTTAGATGAAGTCGACCATGTGAACATAGAACACAGAGATAACGATGTTGGGATACTGAGTTAACTGAGCTTCACTCTTTAACCAATTAAGTAAGTCACTAAAGCCCCTTTAATGTTTAAGCCCCTTATTGTTTGAGATGGGATTTTTATTTCTAAACACAGTACAAGGTTGTAGGAGGCAGAACCCCTGAGATAGTAAATTTTAGAAATTAACAGATATCGTAGGCTATAGAATTTTCTGGAGTCTGGGCCAATTACATCCTGAAATCCAAAGGGCAAGAAGGCCCCAGCTGATAAATAGGTTACATTCCTTTCTTTTCCACAGTGTTTTTGTAACTAATATGTAGTGGACAATAAAGAACTAAAAGTACTTTGACCTATCTCTGTGATAACTGGGGAGATGTGCCCTTTGATACTTTTAAATGGAGAAAACTAGAATGTGCCATAGCAACAAGATTTATTTTGTTTCCCTCCCCAACTGCCTGACCAAATAAATCTCCTTTTCCTGTTTACTGGAGAATCCTATGCACATGTCTATGACAGCACTTAACACACTGTCATATGCTTACTTGCTTGTCACGCAACCAGACTGGGAATCTTTCAGGACAAAGATAGTGCTATTATCCTATATATTTAGTGTATATCATAGCACCAGGACAGTAATGGGACACTCAGTAAATCTGTTTTATAAAATGAGCCTACATGCTTATATTTTTCCTTCAAAACCATAAGCTTTCTGACAAAAAAAACAAAAACAAACAAACAAAAAAACCAGCCTCTTAAAAAAGAAACAATACAAAAAACATGTGATTGGTAAAACCAGTGTATTTCTACTTTGTCTAATAACTAGAAAAGCTGGATAAAAATATATATATAATTCATACATATGCACACACACATCCATTTGTAATCAGAGAGTTTCTGGGGAGTTTATAACTTGAGGTACCAAAATCTTGAATAGAAGGAGAGTTCACTGAGAAGATCCCAACTATCTCCCTCCTATTTTTTTCCTTGGGACATATACCAGTTCTTAAGCAGTACAGGGTAGACACTAAAAAGTCAGCAAAGAGAAGTCTGAGCAAACTTCTGGTGACCTCATGAGACCATGGAGACACAAAATGAGAGTCAAGCCTTCTAAGATAACCAGGATTTGAGAGACCAAGATCGAGAAGAAGAGAGAGATGTAGGGAAGTGAGTCTGACACACTCCATATTAGTTACCTTTTAGAATAATTTGCTGATGCTTAAGTTGCATGGTACAAAAAGCAAAGGGAAAATATGACAAAATTTTTGGTAGTTTCCATTGCTTTGAAGATAAAAATGTGAGTTTAGAACCCAGAAAAATAGGAAAGGCTCTGGTAAACACTCTTAAGTTCTCATTTGGTGACTCTAGGGGCCTTTACCTTTAGAGTTGAGATAAAATAGAGGTAGGATTGATAATAGGAGTTCTGATACTCAATCTGATATCATGTACAGTGTGTCCTTATTGGATTTAGATATCTACCTCTGCTCTAGTAGCATAGAAAAAAAATGAATCCTCCGTAGTAAGAGATAACATCTATTGTCTATAATTTCTCACATACAAAATCTATCATTCAACCAAGATTCCCTGACATACCAGTAAAGAGGATTCAAAGGAAAAATAAACAATGAAAACAGATCTACAGTTGAAGAAAATGCTAATTTAACATAAATGTGATTATATTCAAGAAAAATGAGTAAAATGAGAAATTTCATTAGATTTACATAATCAATAAAAAGGATTCAGTGAAAAGTCTGAAACTGAAAAACACAAGTACTGAAACTAAAAACAACATATGGGTTTAATGTCAGATTGGACAAAGAAAAATAGACAAATATAAACTATTCAAACAAACATGGAGGGTACAAAAGAGGGAAGGCACAGAAAATAGTAAGATAGATGAAACATTTTTCTTAAAAATGTTCTAAGCTATAAGCAATTATAGTCCCAGAATGGCAGGAGACAGAATGGACAGGAGCAATTTTTAAAGAGAATGGTCGAGAGTTTTTCAAACTAACAAAAGGCTTTAAACCAAAGATTAAAGAAGTTCCACAAACCTAAGAAGGATAAAATATATAGAAAAACACACTTATGTATATCATAGTAGAAGTGGTTAAAATCAAAGACAAAGAGAAAGACTTAAAAGCAATTAGAGGAAAAAAATGCATATTGCCTTCAAAGGAGCAGCATTGAGACTCACAGCTGGTTTCTCAACAGAAATGATGGGATCCAGAATACAATATAGAGTGCTATCTGCAAAGTATGGGGGGGGGGCGGAAAAACTTCAGATTTAGGATTTATATCTGAAGACAATAACCTTCAACACAAAGGCAAAAAATATTTCTAGGCAAACATATACAGAGAGAATTAGTCTCCAATATATCCAGAGTGAAGTAAATACTAATGAAATTTCTTTAGATAGAAAGAAAATGATCTTAGATTAAAACTCTAAAATGCCAAAAGGGGATGAAAACAACAGAAATGATAAAATGTGGTATAATGACTATACAAAACAGATAGTAATGTCTTGTGAGATTTAAGATAATATTCAGAATTAAAGTGTATGACACAAAAGGGATGAGAGGTGTATTCTAAGGCTTTAGCACTCCCTTAAAAATATTTTTAAGTAACCAATTTATAAATTCAATGAGACAAAGAGAAAACTAATATGAGACGATATAGATGAAAGATCAGTAACTGCATTAAATGTAGCTGGACGATAATTTCTAAAGTAGATTTTTTAAAAAAACTAAAAATATATGATACATACATCTTAAATATAAAGATGAAAGTAAAAAGTTGAAAACGGGAATACCGTGAAAACACTAATCAAAGGAAATCCAGTGAAGACGAAGTAAATCTTAGGCAAGATTTACCACTAAAGTTAAAAAGGAATCATTCATAACGATTAAAAGTTCAATCTATAACAAACGGACAATAATTCTAAAATTTTAAGCACCTAATAACGTAGTTTGAATATATATAGGGCAAGAAATAAAAGGAGAAATAGAAAAATTTGCAACATTAGATTACCAGTAACTGATATAGGCAGTAACAAGCAAAGAATCTATATGAATATAAAAAATAGAATAACAGCAGAAATAACATTGACCTTACTGACATACATAGGACATATCCATGAATATTGGCTGAATATTCATTCAAGTACACATGGACTTTTTACCAAAATTGATCATATGCCAGGCCATAAAACAAGACTTCAAATATTTTAAAGAGTTGAAATTATAGAAAACATTCTCTGACCATAGGACAACATATAGGGTTACTTCTGAGGGAACTTGACTGGAATCTACTCAAATTGGAATCTGCTTGATTGGAATCTACATAGCAGTGGCTGAAACTAAAAGCAGGTAAAGTGGAGAGGAGATGCCTAGTAGTCTGATCCTCATTTGTGTGCTAGTATTTTTAGAAGTCAAGATGAATATTCATATTTTTAGATTGTCAGTTAAGAAAAAATTAGAATAGCAGGACTAATCTCAAAGCAAACATCTCTCTCTCTCACACACACACACACACACACACACACACCCATTAAAATGGTGAGACAGCAGGCAGAGTTTGGAATGGCCATGAAATCACATATATTTCATCACTCAGCTAAGCTATGCTGGATAAAATCAAACTGGTGCCAGTTTGCCTATTTTTAAAATTATTAAATTAGGTTTGCCCTTTCTTCCCTGTAGGGTTGGGAGAATTTTTTGAAAGATAGGGAAAGAAGTCTAACTATTACTAATTTGGATTATAGACTGTGTGAGTCTTCATTTCAGTTACATCTAATCAAATAACTCAGGGTTAATTTATGGAGATCTGATCCTTCCCACAGAGCCCATTTAACTCTGCTCCCCAAATACTAGCTACGAATTAAATAATTAGGACACAATATGAAAAAGCTGCAATAAAGCAATGTTTGACTTGATGGAAAACAGAGAAAAGGTGGAGAGAAATTTTTTGCAGGGAGATGGGGAATCAGGGAAACTTTTATTTCAACTGAGTTCTAAAGAATCATTAGGACTTTGACCAATGAATCTGGGCATGTAAAAGGAAAGAGGTTGTCCACAAACAAAGGAGCAGGGGTTTGGATATACATAACACATCCAAAGAGTGATTGGTGGTTTGTCCACTGTGAGTACAACATAGAGTGAATGCGAGCAATATGAAGGAAGATGTTGAGTGTAGGTGTGGAAAATTTTACATAACTTTTTAAATATGTTTGCATGTTACCTTGTAAGTAGAGGGAGTCAACAGAGGTTGTTAAGTGGGAAAGAATCATGAATGGATCGAAGTTTTCCAACAATAATTGTGATCACAGTAAGGAGAACAGAATGAGGAAAAATTGGAATTATGATTTATGACCACATTTCAGAAAAGTGATAAAGATTTAAATCTGATCAGTGACAGTAGAAATGAGTAGAATAGGGGTTATTTGGGATCAAAGGCATTGTGAAGGTAAAATCAAATAACTCAGTAACAAAATATGATGTACAAATAAAAAGATTCAAGAAGTAATGCTGCTGTTTCTACCATGGCCTACTGGATAGATGGAGATAATGTTAGCTCACATGGAGAATTCGAGAGAAGAGTGAAGGTAAAAACGAATATCGTTAAAAAGTCTTATCTCATAAAAGCTACATGGTTACACTGATATTTATTTTAGAGAATGGAATGGACTCTTCAAGGAAATTTTTCTCCCAAGCTTAGGTAGCATCACTGTAAGGGCTTTAATATTATGAGGTTTATATTGGGATATACATAAAGTTTTCAAAATGTCGAGAAATGACACCAGGATCTGAATGATAGAATGAAAAAGTCATTAGATTTTAAATCAGAAGTCATAATAGTCTTCATTAGTCACCCAGTTGACCTTGGACAAATTGATCGCTACAGTTTTTCATTTTATAACTTGTGAAATGGGAGTTATAATGCTTCTTCTTCGTCCTAGTGTGAGTGAAGATCAAGTGACATGCATTTTTAGGCATAGTGAAAACTACAAAGTGTAGCATAAATGATTTGGACAGTGTTTTAATGCGTTGTTTGTTGGTTTGATAATTTAAATGAAAATTTGATTGAAAACAATTTCTCAAAATGTTTTCAGGGAACAAGATCTAAATTCTATTGTATAGAATTTTGACTATTCAAAATTCTATTGAATAGTCACAGTGGGTTGGGGGTATCTCTCTTTCTCTTCCACTTTTTACAATTCTTAAGTACAGCACATCTTCCTCTTGCCCAAATATTATATCTATGAGGCTATGAACATAACATTACAAATGGTATACATTATAAAAACAAACCCTGAAATATTTGTCTGGGGCAAAATAAAAGAAACTGAAAAATTGAAGATGTCAAGCATTTTTACTTAATGCAAGATATTCCCATCATTTCTTTTCCTTTTAATAAAGTTCACACTTAGTTGCTCTCTTGAAAACCAATTTTTCCTAAAGCTTCTCTCTTCATCTTTAATATGACTCTTCTCTGAAGCTCTCATTCTTACCCAGGCAGTATTATTACATACCTTACAAAATCGAGCATTAGAGATTAATTACATGTGAAGTACATCTCATGGCTCTGGGGTTTCTCTGGGTAGTAGTGAAGGCTACCCACTGGTATCATAAAAGCTGTGTAAATTTAATTAAAATGTAGCTATTTCATTGGTTCCACTATGCAAGTAGGGTCTCTGGTCTTCTGTAACAAAGAATGATCTTGTATAAAAACTCACAATGTTAAAGTAAAAGGGACAGAATACTCTGTGGTGAGTGATAGGCTGCCAGAGCAGCCAGGCACAGGATGGAGATGGCTAACAAACAGAGGAGAAGGTCTCTTATGTAATAGTCACTCCTTCCAACTTCACCAAGCCCCTTTCCAAGTGCTTCAAGTCAGAGAAAGTCCCGAGTGTGTACTTTTCAGCCCTCTTTTGGCTGTTTATTCAGAAAGCCCCAGGGGGTTGTAAGCAGAAACTAGTCTACACCATGATGATTCATTGGCATATCATTCTCCCAAAGTGCTAAATGAACCTTTCCACCCTACTGCTCCCTGGCATTTCCCCAATACTGAATAAACTTAAATAGTTGAAAGGGTCAAGTTCAACATCGAGTCTGACCAAGAGACCCATCTACAGCTTATAAGCTTTGTTGTATACATCTGCAAGGAATGGGTCAGACTTTAGAGTCTTTGGAGAGAGAACTTTCTCTGAAAGTTATAGCAAATTTGGTTGTCCCTTTTTATTTTGTCTACAAGTAGTAAGTTGTCATACTCTGATGAGAAATTGGAAAGCAGACATTCTATAAAATTACTTCTATAAAAGTAGCATAGGACTTGTGCTAAACCCTTTGAAGGAAATGCGGAATAACAGTAATAATAATGGGTGGCATTTATTTCATGATACTGTGTGCCAATATACATGTTATTTCCAACCCTTACATCAGTCCTGAAAAGAATATACCATCATACTGTAGTACAAAGTAAATGATTTGAAGACAAAAGTGGTTTGAACCTTGGATAGGCTACTTCTTGGCTCTCTGAATCTCAGTTTTTTTATCCACAAACTAATATTTGGCTGGCAAGTTCTAAGTGATAATTAATTGAATGGGGAGAAAAAAATCTCCCCAACACAGTGTCTGGCACATGATGGGAGTTCCACAATGTTACTTCCCGTATGAGTCTTCAGTAAGACTATGTGAGACTCAATATTATTTTTTGAAATAGTTCTCTAAGGATAGGAATTTTGTGATTTTCCCACTGACTATAGCTCCTACAAGTGTTTAATTTTATAATAGAGTTTTTTTCCTATCCAATGTAAAAAAGGTGCATAATGTGAAAGAAATAGTTGTTCTACGCTAGGTGAGTCAGTGTTTAGCTTATTTGGCACATATAGAAAGTTATAGGCTTACTGTGCATTACAACATCTGTTTACTTTAGTTACCTTGGTGTGTGTGAGTGAAAATAGAGAATAGGGGGAGGAAATGAATTTTAACATTTAAAACAAGGACCGAAGATTCAGGGCCAAGATGGTGATGCAGGAAGACCCTGAACTCACCTTCTCTCACAGACACAATGAATCTACAGCCACATATGGAATAATTTCCTCTGGAAAAAGGAAAACCTAAAAACTAGCTGAGTAACTCCTGCACATCAGACAAATGTGAAAAAAACCCACATCGAAGTAGGTTGGAGAGGCTGAGACACAATCTCACCTAAACCCTATCCTTGGAGCAAACTCAGAACCCAAAGCTTCTCCCTGAGAAGTTAAGAGTTTGAACCTCACATCAGGAACCCCAACTTTTAAGACATGTGTCTGAGAGACAAGCCTCCAAAACATCTAGCTTTGCAAGCCGACAAGGCTCAAGCCCATGAGACCCACAGCCTACAGCAAACTGAAAAACCATTCTTAAAGGGCCTGCACTCAGACTCGCCTACTGTGGGGCCTAACACAGAGACAACCATTGGAAAAGTGCCCAGAGTTTGTGAAAGAGGCTTATTTGCTTATTTTAAAACATTGGCCTGAGAAGCAGGCATCTAATTTAACGTATATTTTGGAGCATGCTGAGGTATTCTGCAGGATGTAAGCTGGTAGGCACTATCTTTGTGCTCTCCCTCTGCTGTGCTCCAGCTCACTGATACCTTACACAATGGAGCTTGTACCATCCTCTGTCATCGTGATTTTTATCACTGCTGCCCAGGGGATGACCCTTGATCACCTGATTCTGGTGGCCAGGGGGTCTTGTGAACCCAGGTTCCATGGGACAATCAGAGAGACAGTTCTAAGCTGGCTACCAACCCCCCAGCACACTGCACAGACAGCAGACTGAAACACACCCCAGTCTTTCTATGAAAAAGGCTTGTTTGTCCTGGAGCTACAGGCTGAGAGGCAGGCTTCTGGTTTGGCCCAGAGTACCACGATGGTGTCACACACCTCCATCTCCTGAAGCACTCAGGAGATGGAGGTGTGTGACACCATTGTTGCACTCTCCCTCTGCTTCTCGCCAGCTCATAGCTACATCAAGGAAAAGAGCTCATGACCTCAGGCACCACTATGTCTGTGATTGCCATTAGGGGACTCCTCTAGATCACCTGGCTCTGCTTACCAACATGGCTTATGCTCATGAGTCCCACAGGTCTATAACCAATGGAGAACGGGTTCTTAACCAGCTATAACTCCCAGGGCACAGCAAGAAGCAACAGACCCAGGACCCCAGTCTTTCTGTGAAAGAGGCCTACTAGCTTATCCTCATAGCTGTGGCCCAAGAGGCAGGCTTCTGCTTAAAGACACATCCGAAGGCCCACTGTAACCCTCTTCAGAGAGGGCGGAGGGTGGGCCCTATCTTGGCACTCTCCCTCGGCTGTACTCCAGAGAGCCATTGTCTCCAGGAGGGGAGATTTTACATGTGTCTGATGCCCTGGATTTTGTCTCTGGTGCCTAGGTTTTGTGGCAGCAGCGAAGGAGATGCTCCTTGATCACCTGGCTCTGGTGGCCAGTATGACTTGTGTTACTGAGTCCCAGGGGACTATACCTAACGAAAAAATAGTTCTTGACAGGCTTCACCCCCAGGGCATTGCAAAGACAGAAGAATGAAATACATGTCAGTCTTTCTGTGAAAGAGGGCATATGCTTGTCTTGGAGCTTAGGTCAAAGGGGCACATTCTGGTTCAGCACACACCTAGGACCCTATTTAGGTATACTCCAGGGACAGACCCAGTGGACACCATCTCTGCACTCTCCCTCAGCCTCACTTCAGCTCACTAGTATCTCCTAGGAAGATATTTAAACAGTCATCTGGGACCCTTATTTTTGCAACTGTCACATAGAAGACACTTCAAGATTGCCTGGCTCTGGTGGCCAGCAGACTTATGCTTATAGTCCCACAGCACTGTATATATTTACATAATTTAAAAGCTGCTGCCTGAGATCTGACTTCCAATCAGCCTGAATCTAGGTGCTGACTGAGATCCTTCCCTTTGGGACACTGACAGCTTTTGCCACAGCCTCGACTACTGGGAGCCGTTAAAAATAAAATAGGCTACTTGGACTACTTTGCAAAATTATACATCAACATTTGAGCAACCTAGAAAAAATAGATAAATTTCTAAAAACATACAACCTACCGAGACTGAGTCATTAAGAAACAGAAAATCTGAACAGACTGATTACTAGTAAGGAGATTGAATCAGAAACCTTGCAACAAACAAAAGTCCAGAACCAAACAGCTTCACAAGTGAATTCCACCAAATATTTTTAAAAATTAATACCAATTTCTCAAACTCTTCCAAAAAATAGAAGAACAAACTCATTTTACAAGGCCGATATTACCCTGATACCAAACTCATTTTACAAGGCCAGACTTGCCCTGATACCAAAACCAGATAGGGATACCACAAGAAAATTACAGGCCAATATCCCTGATGAACAGATGCAAAAATCCTCAACAAAATTATTAGCAAACTGAATTCAAGAATACATTAAAAGGATCATACATCATGAACAAGTAGGTCTTATTCCGTGGGTGTAGGAATGGTTTATCATTCACAAATTAGTCAACATGAAACACCACATTAACAAAACAAAGGAGAAAAATTACATGATTATCTTAATAGATACTGAAAAGCCTTTGACAAAATTCTGCATTTGTTATAAAAACTCTCAACAAAGTGAGTATAAAGGGAATGTGCCTCAACATAATAAAGGCCATATATGATAAGCCTACAGCTAATATACTCAAAGATGAAAAACTTAAAGCTTTTCTTCTGGGATCAGGAACAAGACAAAAATACTTATTCTTGCTACTTTTATTCAGTATAGTATTGGATATCCTAGCCAGAGAAAATTGGGCAAGAAAAAGACATAAGGGGCATCCAAATTGGAAAGAAGGAAGTAACACTGTCATTATTTACAGATAACATGATACTATAGAGAATCCTAAAGATTTCATGAAAAACTATTAGAATAAATTAATTTTGTAAAGTATCAGAATACAAAATTAATATTCAGAAATCATTTAAATTTGTACACCAAAACCAACTATTGGAAAGAGAAATTAAGAAAACAATCCCATTTACTATTGCATCAGAAATAAACAAACAAAACACCTAGGAATAAATTGAACCAAGGAGGTAAAAGACTCATACTTTGAAAATTATAAGATATTGAAGGAAGAAACTGAGGAAGATAGAAATTAATGGAAACATTTACTATGCTCATTGTTAGGAGGAATTAAATTCATTAAAATATCTATATTACTGAAAGCAATCGAATCTACAGATTCAATGCAATCTCTATCAAGATATCAATGGCATTTTTCACAAAACCAGAATAATTCTAAAATTTATTAAAAGACCCTGAGTAGCCAAAGCAATCTTGAGAAAGAAAATAAAATTGTAGTTACCACTCTACCTAATATCAAACTATACTACAAGGCTATAGTAATCAAAACAGCATAGTGCTAGCATATAAAAAAAGAAATGTAGATCAATGGAACAGAATGGTGAGCCCAGAAATAAACCCTTACTAATATGGTTAACTAATCTATGACAAAAGAGGCAAGAGTACACAATGGGGAAAGACAGTCTCTTCAATAAATGGCACAGACATAACTGGACAGATATATGCAAAAAAATAAAACTAGATCACTTTCTTACACTATATATAAGAATAAACTCAAAATAGATTAAAGACTTAAATGTAAAACCTGAAATCACAAAACTCCTAGAAGAAAACATAGCCAATAAACTCTTTGACATCACTCTTAGTAATGTTTTTTTTGGATATGTGTCCCAGGCAAGGGAAACAAACAAACAAAAATGAACAAATGGGACTACATCAAACTAAAAAGTTATTAAACAGCAAAGGAAACCATCAACAAAATGAAAAGATAATCTCTGGATAGGAGCAAATATTCACCAGTGATACATCTAAAGGGGTTAATAACCAAAATATGTGAAGAACTGATACAACTTAACACCAAAAACAAACTCAATTCCATTAAAAAATGAGCAGAGGATGTGAAGAGACATTTCTCCAAAGAGGACATACAGGTGGCTAACATAGGAAAAGATGCTCAACATTACTAATCATTAGGTAAAATGCAAATTAAAACCACAAGGAGATATCATCTCACATCTATCATAATGGTTATCATCAATAAATCAACAAACAGCAGCTATTAGTGAGGATGTAGGGAAAAAGGAATCCTTGTGCCCTGTTGGTAGGATTGTAACTTGGTCCAACCACTATGGAAAACAGTATGGAGCTTCCTAAAAAAAAATTAAAAATAAGACTGCCATGTAACCCAGCAATCCCACTTCTGGGTCGTTATTCAAAAAATAGAAATAAAAAAATCTGAAACACTAATTTGAAAGGATATATGTACCTCTATGTTCAATGCAGTATTATTTACCATAGCCAAGATATGGAAGCAACCTAAGTGTTCATCAATAGATGAATAAAGAATTGGTACATATGTACAATGGAATATTACTCAGCCACAAAAAAAAAAAAAAATGAAATCTTGTCATTTGCAACAACATGGATAAATCTATAGGGTATTATGCTAAGTGAAATAAGTCAAAGAAAAATATCTCATGATTTCACTTATATGTGGAATCTAAAAAACAAAATAAACAAACAAAACAGAAACAAACTCATGGATAACAAATTGATAGTTGCTAGATGGGAAGGGGGTTCCTGGGCCAAGTAAAAAAGCTGAAAAGCTTTAAGTACAAATTGCCATTTATAAAAATAGTCCCAGGGATGCAAAGTACAGCATAGAAAATATAGTCAATAATATTATAAGAGCTATGTATGGTGTCAGATGAGTACTAGATTTATTGGGATGATCACTTCATAAGTTATATAAATGTGTAATCATTATGTTATACTCTTGAAACTAATATAATATTGTATGTCAACTGAAATTGAAAAATAGATTTTAAAAATAAAAAATTCCCACTTGCAATTCCATCAAAAAGATTAAAATACCCAGGAATAAATTTAACAAAAGAGGTGAAAGATCTGTACACTGAAAATTGTAAAGTGTTAATTATTAAAAAAAAAATGAATAAAATACAAATAAATGAAAGATATTTCATGTTTATGAAATAGAAGGATTAATATTGTTTTAACATCTTGATGACACACAAAGCAATCTAAGGATTCAACGCAATCCCTATCAAAATTCCAATGGCATTGTTCTCAGAAGAAAAACAAACTTCTAAAATTTATATGGAAACACAAAAGACCCTGGATAGTCAAAACAATCTTGTGAAAGAACAACAAAGCTAAAGGTATTGTGCCTCCTAATTTCAAACTATATTACATAGCTATAGTAATCAGAAGAGTATGGTAGAAAATTCAGGAAAAAATTCATATATTGTTAATTTACAAGAAGAGAGACAATGATATAAACTGGAAAGGACAGGCTCATCAGTAAAATGGTGCTGTGAAACCTGGAAAGCTACATGCAGAAAAATGAAACAGAACTGCTATCTTATATCACACAAAATATTAACTCAAAATGGATTAAAGATTTACATGTAAAACTTGAAACCATAAAACTTTTAGAAGAAAACATTGGTAGTAAGCTTGTTGACACTGGTCTTGGTGATGATTGTTTGGATTTGACACCAAAAGAAAGGCAGCAAAAGTAAAAATAAACAAGTGAGTCATTAAATTTAAAAGCTTCAGCAGAACAAAGAAAATCATCAGCAACATGAAAAGACAATCTACTGAATGGGTCATAAGTTTTGCAAATCATATATCTTATAAGGGGTTAATATTCAAAATATATGACTCATAGAACTCAACTGCAAAAAAGTAAACAATCCAATTAAAAATGGGCAGAAAATCTGAATGGACATTTTTCCAAAGACATACAGATGACCAACAGGTACGTGAAAAGATGTTCGACATCATCAACCATTAGGGAACTACAAATCAAAACTACAATGAGATATCACCTCGCACTTGTTAGAATAAACTCTTCTCTAAAAGAGAAAGCAGGGAGGGGAGAGGGGTTAGGGGGGAAGAAGAGGCAAAAAACTGTGTATGTACTTTTTTGTGGAATAAACTGGTGCAGCTACTGTATATTACCCAAAACACAACCCAGATCTCAAAAATAAAAAAAATCAGAGATACCATATAGTCCAACGTTTCACTTCTTGAATTGACATCCCAAGGATTAAAAAATAGACTCTCTCTTATTCTCTAATTCATTAGTATTACTTACAATAATGATTGGAAACAAGTGTCCATTGATGAATGTGAATACTGAAGATATACCTACACACACACACACACACACACACACACACACTCTCTCAAACATACACAACAAAATACTATTCAGCCACAAAAAAAGAAAGAAATCTTGCCATTTGTGACAAAATGGATGGACCTTGAGGGCACTATGTTAAGTGAAATAAGTCAGAGAAAGATAAATACTGTATGAGCTCAATTATATGTAATTTTCTTTTTTTAAATCGCATGAGCTCATAGATACAAAGAACAAATTGGTGGTTACCAGAACCAAGAAGTGGCTGGTAAGAGAAAAGCCTGAGGGTGGTCAAAGGTAAACACTGCCAGTTATAAAATAAATAAGTCCCGGGGATACGATGTATAGCATCGTGACTATAATTAATGGTATTGTATTGTGTATGATTGTTTCTAAGAGAGTAATCTTAAAAGTTGTCATATCTCTCTCACACACACACACAAAATAATTGTAATTATGTAACTATGTATGTATGTTAACTAGACTTATTGTGGTGATCATTTTGTAATACATACAAGTTTAAATCATTATGTTGTACACTTCAAATATACTGTGATGTTAATTATATATCAATTAAAAATGTACATAGAGAGAGAATAAAAGTACTGATAACAAATTAGGAAATGTTAAATAGAGGTGAAATGTTCCAAGGTCCTTGTCTTGTCCAGGAAATGAGTAAATATTAACTTATGCATTTTAAAGTAAAGAAAATTGATTGTATAAATTAACTAAAATTAGAGGATTAAAAAATGGAATAATTAAAAGTGTGCTCAGTCCAAAAGGAGAGAAAAAAGAAAAATACAACAGTGGATCAAATAGAAAGCACAAAATAAAAAATGTTTTGTCATAAAATACATGATACATTTACATTTAAAATATTTTACAACAAGTATTTTAAAACAGGACTGAAAAATAAAAATCTACATGGTATTTATAAAAGTAAGTCTATAATATAAGAATTCAAAATGCCTGAATATGAAAGTGTTGAAGAATACACATAATGACACAAAGAAATCTTTTCTAGCTATGCTATTAGACTAAATAGCCTTTAAGGCAAACCAATATAAAATGATAAAAGTTAATTTTAGCAAAAATATACATTTCCAAACTTTATGAATTGAATAACAAAAAGGAAAATATATAGTGCAAAAATTTACAGAACTACAGAAAGAACCTGATAAATCCGCCATCATAGTGGAATATTATAACACACATTTCTCAATAATTGATGGGTAAAGTGGAGCTAAAAACTCAGATATAAATCTGAACAAAACAAACTAACTTGATTTAATACACATATAATTTTGTACTACACTGGTAGCAAATAAATAATCCTTCCAGGCACATATAAAACATTTATGAAAACTGATCACAAACACAGCCATAAATAAAATCTTAACAAATTTGTCTGACCAAAATTCAAGAAAGTTAGAATAAGAAAATGATATTAGTAAAACAAAACCCACCAAAACCCACACTATACATCTGGAAATTAAGAAGCATATTTCTAAATAAGTCATGAGTTAAAGAGATGTAGCAGAAGTTAAAAAACATTTTGAACTGAATATCAAAATATTATGTGTCATAATTAATGAAATACAGCTAAATTAATACTTCTCCATAAAAGAAAAGAAGAAAGACTCAATGAACTAAAATATAAATTAAAAAGTTAGGAAAAGAACCATGGTGTGTGTGTTGGAGTGGGGGTAGCGGGGTGGAAGGTATTCAAAGAAGGAACAATACAGAGCAATAAAAAAAGAGAACTTCTACTACTGGCAACAATATGGATGACTCTCATAATGCTGATCAAAAGAAATCAGGCATGAAGTGTTATATACTGTATGATTCCATTCCATGACATTCAAGAGCAAGCAAAACTAATCGGTAGTGATAAAAATGATGATAGAAATTTTCTCTGAGGATATTAACGGGGAAAGGACACAAGGGAACTGAATGCTCTGGAATGTCCCATATCTTGACATGGATGGTGGTTTCACAAGATATTCATCTGTAAAAATTTATTTAGCTGTGTATTTAAGATTTGTGCGCTTTACAGAATATATGTTATACCTCAACAGAAAGGCTTAACACCACAAAGTAATTAAAAAGAAAATATGTGATAGAGAGAGCAAAGCCAAAAATTGTTTTTCAAGCATTCATGTGGATTCAGCAAGAAAAATGAAAAAGAGAAATAAACAATTTTAAGAAAAAAAAGAGAGGGACACAATCTAGATGATGTAGGGATTTAAAAGATAAGTGAATATTAAGAATAATATTGTAGCAGTACACTTGAGAACACAGATGAAATTTCTAGAAAAAAATAATTTATCGGAACTGACTGAAGAAATAGAAAATCTGAACATTGTATAATTAGAGTTCTACCTAAAGCTCATTTTGGAAAAATGCTAAATTCCCAAGTATTAAGATAAACATTCAACCAAAGGCAAGTTTGAAGCCAAATAAAATCATCACAGAATAGATTTCTGGAATACAGTATAAAGTCTGGAATTTATTTGAAATTTGCTTGTAATAGCAATTATGTTTTTAAAATTTTTAGGAAATTATGAAAGTTTAAAGTTATGTTGCAAGAATGGAAATTTTTTTCTAGTGTCAGCTGCTATATTTCTCCTGTAGTCAAATTACTATATAGTTCTAATACCAAATATATTTTTTTTTTCGTTTTTTTTTTTTTTAGAACTGGCATATTTGGGGTCACAACTTCTTTATGGTTGGTTGAATAAAACAGAGAAAAAACCTTTGATAAAATATTTTCTAGTAGTAAATTTGTACTTGGAATTCAAAATTGGGTAAGTCTAAAAAAGTCCCTGTGTTTTTAGCTACTAAAATTGTTTATGAATTCATAGCTGTTGTTTTTACAGGCATTTTTTATATCTTTAGCTTTCATAAACTAAAATCTCTAAGAATCATCATAAATTATTGCAAAGCCATTTTTTTTAAGTTTGATTAGCAAGAAAATATCTTCAGGAAACTCCTTCATATTCTTTGTACATATATTTATGTGCATTTAAGATTATTTAAGACTTTAATTTTATATAATGTTTGATTTTCTTCTTTATGACATCTTTAGCTGGTAACATTGATATTCTATTTATAATCTGTTTTTCAAGATAGAAATTATAGCAAAATAAGTAAATTTCCAAATTTAGGATTATAACATAATTTAACATCTACTACTTTCCCTTATAATAATACTTAAGTTTTTCAAGGTATAAGCTTGGCCAAAAATGAGAAAATATTCATCTTAAATTATTAATCTAGTAGCTAATGCCTTTTCTCTTAATATATTAATGCCAATGTATTAGTTTTAAACTACTTGAAAATTTACATTGTTAGTAAATATTAAAATAATTTTTATACTCATCCATTTTTGTAGCATTTAATCTTACAATAGTAAGTACACATTTTCATCTCAACTGACAAAACTTCTTTACTTCTTCACAAGCTAACAGGGAAATTTCCCTTTGTCCCTGATTTTTATTCTAAATCATCTCTAGAATACTTATCTACATGAAGATTTAAATTCTAATAGTATATCTGATCATCTGACTTGTTTATAATGAGATAGTGTTACATTGATTAGATGTGGTGGAAATCAAATATGACCACACAATTATTGATCATGCACAAATTCTGGTTTGCAGAAATCTCATCGAAGTGGTGTGCAGCTATTTAGGCTTCCAAAGGTTGAGGAAGAAGCTAAAGCTAACTAATGGTTTTAACCAAATATTATGACTGAAGTAAAAATTAACATACATCTAAATGATCATTAAAAATAATGGTCAATAAACTTCCAACAAAGAAAATATCAGGCCCAGATGTTTTGTTTTATTTTTTTTGGAGAAGTTTACCCAATAATAAAGTAACAAATAATTTTAAATGTACATAATTACACAACATAGAGAAAGAGGAAATTTTTCCATATATTTTATGAAACTAGGATAAACTTGATACATAGCTTAAATAAAATAGTAACTGAAGGGATAATTACAGGTTAAAATCACTTGTGATATCAGATGTAAAAACTACTAAACAAATATTAGCACATCAAATTCCACTGTATTGAAATACATCATGACAGAGTTGGATAGATCAAGGATTATGTGGTTAATAAGAAAATCAATAAAGACAAATAACTAATAAAGCATTAAAGCAGAATAAACAAGATCATTTCAAATGATTTAGTAAAAGACTTTGATAAAATATAACATTACTTATGATTTTAAAAACTTAGCAAATTATTGTTTTAATGTTAAAGAATTCCATTTAATATTTGAAACAAATAAGGGTGCTAGGTATTCCCACCACTATTCAATATTATACTTCAGTTCTTGGACATGCAAAAATAAAGATAAAAGTAGTAGGAAGAATGAAAAATATTATTTACAGATAATTCAATTGTCAACATAGAAATCCCAAAGGCATCAATGTGATTTATTAAAATTAAAAATTGTATACAGCAAATTTCATGGATACCAAATCAATTTTATTTCTGTTCACGAATTGCAAAGAATTAAAAGTACAATTCACAAAATAGCAACTATTTATAAAGAATAAAGATATAAAGTACCTAAAAAGAAATATTACAAAGCATGTGCAAGACCTTTATGGAGAAAAATATAATCTTTATTGAAAAAAAGATCTAAAAACAAAGATAACCTATTCTGATATTATGACACTTAATATTGGAAAGATGTCAATTCTCCCCAAGTTGATCTCTGGAGTCAATTTAATTCCAATCGAAATACCAAGAAAAGAATATTTTTCTGTCATTGGGACAGGGAAAGTTTTCTTAAGCAAAATACAAGTACTCAATGAAAAGGAAAATTGTTATTTTTTACAATATGAAAATTTCTGGTTCATCAAATTATGCTGATGAAAAATGAATAGACTTGGAGAAAATATTTGTAGGATGATATCAAATTATTCAAATCTACCTTTAAAGAACTCTAATGAATAATTAAAGAAAAGACAATCCAATAAAAAGTGGGCAAAAGGCTTGGACAGATACTTCCCTAAACAGGAAAGGCAGAAAGCCAATATGCTTATAAAAAGATGAACAGATTCATAAGTAGCCAGAAAAATGTTGATTCTGGTGTAATTAAAGAGTAATTTTTATATACCTGCTGGTGGGAGTATAAATAGATACAACCATTTTTAAAAGCAATTTGACTTATTTATTGGAATTGGAAATGACTCTTATCTGACTCAGAAATTCCATTTCTAGGTATACATGCTAGAGAAACTTTTGTATATGATCATTATCAGGATACATGTGTAAGAAACATTCATAGTAGCACTGTTTGTAATAGGAAAAATAATCAGCCAATGGTCCAAATATTGTGTTATATTTACACAATAGAATACTATAGAGCAATGAAGCTATGGGCAACAAGATAAACAACTCAAGAGAATGGTGAAAAATAATAAATCACAAAATATGATTGATATGAATACACATGATACAATATGCATTTCTACTTATCTGAAGTTCAAAAATATGCAAAAATAATAATGCACTGTCTAGGTAATTGATAGGTGTGGTAAAATTATAGAGAACACATAAATTAATGTCAAGAAAAAGGGAGAACAGTTACTTCTGGGCTGGGATGGTTGGGAATAGGGGAGGAAGACACATAAAGGGACATCTTAAAGCCTTTAAAGAGCTCATATTGTTCCCTACACCCAATTGCTCAAAACACATATACAGTAAAAGAAAAATTGATAAAGTTAAATTCATAATTTAAAAAAATCACTTTCATGCAAAAATTACTGTAAACAAAAAAAGGTGATATATGCAAAAAAGGAAACAAGATCATTTTCTTAAACCATATACAAAAATAAACTCAAAATGAATTAAAGACTTAAATATAAAACCCAAAACCATAAGACTCCTAGAAGAAAACACAGGCAGTAAACTCTAACATTGCTCTGAGTAATACATATACATATTGCTATATTTCCTTGGGCAAGGGAAACAAAAGAAAAAAATATGAAAATGGGACTACATCAAACTAAAAAAGTTTTTTACAGCAAAAGAAACCATTAACAAAATGAAAAGACAACTGGTGGAATGGGAGAAGATATTTGCCAATGACACATTTAATAAAGTATTAATATCCAAAATATATAAAGAACTCATACAACACCAAAAAAAAAAAGAAAAAAAATCTGATTAAAAATGAGCAGATGACTTGAACAGACATTACTCTATTCCAAAGAGGACATACAAATGGTCAATAGACATATGAAAAGATGCTCAATGTTACTAATTATAAGAGAAACATAAATTAAAACCACAATGAGATATCGCCTCATACCTGTCAGAAAGTCTATCATCAATAAATCAACAAACAAGTATTGGTGAGGATGTGGAGAAAGGGGAACCCTCTTTCTGTTGGTAGGATTGCAAATTGGTACAGCCACTATGGAAAACAACATGGAGTTTCCTCAAAAATACTGAAAGTAGAACTACCATATGACCCAGCAATTCTCCTTTGGGGTATTTATCTGAAGAAATCCAAAACACTAATTTGAAAATGTACATGCATCTCTATGTTCACTACAGTATTATTTACAATAGTTAAATATGGAAACAAAGTGTCCATTGATAGACAATTGAATAACAATGTGGTAAAATATACAATGGAATATTATTCGGCCATAAAAAAGAATGAAATCTTGCCATTTGAGACAACGTGGATGGACCTAAAGGGTATCGTGCTAAGTGAAATAAGTCAGACAGAGAAAGATAAATAGCATATTATCTCACTTATATGTGGACTTGAAAAACAAAATAAACTAATGAACAAAATAGAGACAAACTCATAGATACACAGAACAAACAGATCATTGCCAGATTATTTTGGGGTTGGGGGGATCTGAGTGAAAAAGGGAAAAAAAAAACTAACAAACTGAATAAAAACATTTATATCTCAGGTAAAGCATTGATATCCTCAATAGTTAAGGAAATACTAAAAATAGAGGAGGAAAAAGACCAAAAGAATTAATAGACAAATTAGCCAAGAATACAAACGGACAGTTTTTAAAAAGATATTAAAATAATCCTTAAGTTTATAGAAAAAGATTCAACCATCCTCACAAAAGAAAGTAAATTAAAATCACAGAGAATCAGATTAGCAAATCTTAAAAGTATAACAACGCTTATATTAGAAATGCTGTGGAAAAACAGCATATTTCCTAGTGGAAATATCAATTCCCCTCATGGAGGGGAATTTAGCAATATTTACCAAAACTGTTTATCTTTAACCCAGCAGTGGCATATCGGCAAATTTAGCCTAAAGATACACCTTTACATATATGTAAATTCATATACACAAAACTATTGATTGAGCATTATTTGTAATTTGAAAGCATTACAGACAATGTGAATGCCTATGTATAGAACAATGATTGAATAAATACTACTGCATAGTCTTTTGATGGAATACTAGACAGCTGTGTAAAAGAATGAGGACTATCTAAATTATAAGCCCTCCCCCAAAAAAACCAGAACAGAAAAGTATGTTTAGAAGAAAATAAATGCCTGTATCTGCTCATGCATAAAGTAAAAAGGGGGGTTAATTAAAAATTAATATTAAACTACCTATATGGAATGGGTGAGAACAGGCAGTATTGGCATGAAAGGAATGGAGAGGAGATGGACACTTCTCTGAGTATACTTTTTTTGCATAGTTTCGACTTTTGCAACCATGTTAAAAAACGTAATAAAAAGTATAATCGAAAAGGACGGGGGAAAAACTCCCCAAATGAAATATATCATTCTGTGCAGGTAGATATGTTTTTGCACATGTGTGCGTGTGTGTGTGTGTGTGTGTGTGTGTGTGTGTGTAAATATATATATATACATATATATATATATATACACACACACATATATTTCCTAGCTCTGTTCACTGAGAGACCTAGCAATAATTGGTAGCAAGGAGTATGCAGTGTGCTCAGATCATTGTTTCTTAGTATTATTCTCCACGACAGGAAAGAGTCTCTCCTTGGGAAAATGGCTGATACCAGTGTTGAAAACGCACAAAATGGCTTAAAAAGTCTTGTTATATCAGAATAAGAAATACTCAAAAATGATAGATACATAGAAAAGTAAAGATATGATAGAATTAAACACATTGTCTTCACAATTTTTAAAATGACTTAAGTATAAAAATTTCAGATTTTAAAGTATAAATCAGAATATTTCCACTGTAACTCCTTCTACCTCATACCAATAAGGCCTTGCCACGGATTTGAGGTTGACAGAAGTCAGAACTGAACTGATATGATTAGCCTGGTGCAAATAGTTTCATTACCAAACAAACAAACAACAGAATTACAATTTTAGCATTGAGAGCTGGAGATGATCTAGGAAATTATCCTTAATTGTAATATGAAATCGCTAGTGCCTGAGAATCACCTGGAAAGTCGGTTGCTTGCTCACTTTTAATAACAGATAGTCATTGTCCCAATTCCCAACAGTCTCCACTGATTGCAGTGAAGCTCATTGTTCATCCCCCACCACCACCATTTTATAGAAAATGAGATTTAAAGTTACTGTATTTATCTAACTTCACATCTCTAGTTCATGTCAGAGCCATAATTATCAAGAAATATTTATAAAAACAGAAAAAATCAACTCCCTCACTTGGAGCCACTACCCTTTAGTCACCACTTCTACCAGCACTACCAGTTCTGTCTTGTAACTTATGCCTTAATAGAGGAAGTCGCCAAGAGTGAAGGATGAGATAGAGCTGATAAAGGAATTTGAAGATGATTGTGCTTTGGACACATAAATATATCTTACACATAAACTTGTAACAAGTGAAATCATGAATTTTCAAACCAGGAAACCCTTGAGTCAAAAGCACTCTCCCATTTATAGTTGTGTGACTGTGAGGGAGTTACTTGACTTCCCTCAAGCTCAATTTCTCTGAAAAGATGTTTAATAACATCTCACCACTGACCCTCCAAAGTCATAAAGTGACTACTATGCATCAAGTGCTTAGAAAAAAAGTTAATTTTCTCTCTTTAGCCTGCATTTATGCCTTTTCTAATAGCCTTGTATGAATGTCAGCTTTGGAGAATGGCTTTTTGAAAGGAGTCTTTACTAAAGTATCAAGAACCCGCAGGAGTCTTTACTAAAGTATCAAGAACCCGGCAGGAGATTTAAAACACTGAAACTCTTTCCCTACATTTTAAGAGTTTCTGTTTTGTCTCCATGTCTCTTCCCATTTCCCTAAATCAAAATCTTTTTGCCATTTTGGAGCCAATAAATTTGTGAACATACCCAAAATATTGCTTTTAGAAATTGTAATATATACAATGTTCCTTGAGTATGAACTGGAAAGGGAGCTTATTAAATGAGCACCACTGTGTTTCCCTGCAAATTAAGAAATTTGAATTTATCTAAGATGCCTTTTATTTATGTAGCTGATTACTATGCAGCTTAGAGCACCAGTTAAAAAACAAACAAATAAACAACCACTTCGGGTTAGAGCCCCAAATGGTTATTGCAGAAATTTCAGGGAAAAAACGTTTACACAAAGACAATGCTACCTTGTCCTCCTTATAAGATTATTTCCCTCGGCCAAGCTAATAAGTTAATACCATCAATATTTCCCCAGTTCAATATTGGATTAAAGTATCTTTATCTTCCAATTAACCTGCAATTATGTGTCTTAATATCTGACATTCTCTTGGATTTTGTTTAATCCATACAATGCCAATATTTAAAGATAAGGTCCCCAGGTCAATCAGCTAGAAACCATTCCCAGAAGTTGATGCTAATCAAATTTGTTCATGCAATTCAGTGAGTATATTGCCATGATAAGTTTTAGAACAGATGTTTGACACCGAAGAAAGCTCTTTATGGTAGAATTTAAATCCCTTTTGTTCAGTAATGATAAAGGTTATTAAAATATACTTTTTTGGGGGTGACCTAATTAAGGCACTCGATCAAAGACAATCAGAATAGCAGCCCCCTTATAGCCTTCCCAAGTATGAGGTTTCTTAGTCTCCCAGTGTAGCCCTGATGAAAGCACAGCATGAGAAATGGATAAAATTATGATCTCGGCTGAGAAATTAGCCTTAAGCACTTGTTAATAAAGGCAAATAGAATTTTACAAACCAACATATAAACTTTGAAAGGTTATTTTATTGCCTTCTACACCAAGGTAAAGTAGATTGATATAATTACCTCCCTTATATTCTTATTTAATTCATTTTTTTAAATCTTGGTTGATTATGGGAGGTCTAAAAATTAGAAAAGATTGAATCAGGCTATTCTTTTAGCTCAGAGCTGCTTGATCCTGAAAGAGATACACTGCACTTCTCACTCCCATGATTTTCCACAATAATAATAATAATAATAATAAAATTGTATTGATTTTCCTAGAATATTCCTGTTTTGAGGTGAACGGTAGAAAATTCATACATACATTTACGTACATATGCTCACATGCACAGACACACACTTCTTTCTTCAATGTCCAAAATTTACCACTCTATTGAACTAGCCATTTTGTTTAAAGTGGGCATTGAAATATTAAACACAAAACAGTTAAATTTAAATGTTTCTCTCACCTAACTAAAATCTGGAAAACTAAGGAACATTGGATAAACAGTATAAAAAAGCATGTTTCTATAAAGCTAGACTTTCCTCTAAAATATCTTGAGTATGGGGATTTTGATTCGATTATTATTTCATAATTTTCCCAGTTTATTCTCATTTAGAAATTACTGATGCTGGTAAACACATCTCATACACCATTATAATGAAAGTCAAGTGTTTGTTTGGTCTCTGTAGGCTGCACATTTTGAATACATTTATTAAATAATCTCAGGTTTGAATATTGGATTTGTAAATCAGAAAGTTTTTGGATACAGTTAACATTTTATTTTATTAATATGATATAATCAGAAAAAGCTAGATAAGAAGTAGATCACCATAAAATTATCATCAGGCTAATCAAAGCTTTTTATAGCATTTACTAATACGAATTATGGCATCATCCTTTGCAGACTAACCCTTCAGACCACCTGTGAACTGAAGTCTCCCACACAATTTGTATCCTTTCAACCAGGTCTGAAACGTGATAAGAAATATTTCAATGACAGTCTTCATTGTGACTCTGGATGATGAAACTTAAATTCAACTTTTCATTAAACAAAAATTCTGCCCCTCCACTATCTCCTTTATTGATTCTAAACCAGAACTATTTAACCAAAGCTGTCAGACTATTTGTGAAAAAGCTGTTCTAATTGGACATCTGTGAAAAGTTAAAGGAGGGTGTATCAATTATAGTCCCATGACCATAGGTCACAATATTTTACTCCCAGGTAGAGTTAAAGCTGATCTTTCCTTTTAAGGTTATTAATATGTAAGTGTTCATCTTACATCAAGCAAATTCACTGCTAGCTGATGTTAAATGAAAATCTCTGAAGAAGGGTGAAATCTAAATCATTAGTTAAAACAAATCTTGTAACAAACAATCTTGTCAATGAGCTGTAGCTTTAAAAACATACCATTGCCTTTTCCAAAAAAGGACCTTCCCAAGATTAGAGGCCTATTAAAACCCAGAAATGTTAGACATCTGTTGCTGTGTTGCATGAAGGCAAAGACAGAGATATATTAATACCATATGTGAAGGAATATGATTCCAAAATCCAGCTTTGCTGGTATTTCCCAAAATAAGTTGCCGGGTTTATAGAATAAATAAAAGATAAATGTTCTTTTTTTTATTATTAAAAAAAACAAAAACAAAAAACAAAAAAAACCCCAGAAACATCTTAAAAGTTAACCAATACTATAAAAAAATAATATATCTTGATATATATAACACATAACAGCATTTTTTTTACTAGTTGCTCCTTGGAGCAGACCATAATTATAGGTAAAGTACAACCTATATTCAAAGAGAAATATGTGAGAAACTTTCAGGAAAAAGTGACCCCTGAATCAGATGCTTAAGGGTGAAAAGGAGGTAGGGACTGATGCTGAAATTGGATCTCATTTTGTTTGTTATTATGCCAGCAGTTACTGATTCTCTTAAAGTTCAAAGGTGATAAAAATTTGCCTCACAGGGCCACAATTTACTCTGTGGTGCTCCATTATAGGCCAATAGATGGAGTGTCATTAACAAACTATAGTGTTGACTCTGCTTGAGTCCTCTC
Source organism: Pteropus medius (assembly GCF_902729225.1). Lineage (NCBI taxonomy): Eukaryota > Metazoa > Chordata > Mammalia > Chiroptera > Pteropodidae > Pteropus > Pteropus medius. The sequence continues at coordinate 4,274,797 of NW_024351647.1, read as the reverse complement.
AGCTTAGATTGTTGAGTTTTTCAGCTGAAAACGGGTCTGGGGGCGGGGTTGGATTCTAATGAGCAAAGGAAAGCCTGGAGCTCTGAGGAATGGGATTCATTCTTTTGACAGAATAACCACATCACCAATTCTTTCAGGACAAAGCGGAGACAATATCAACAATATCAACTTCCCCATTCACAAATGAGGGGAGGGGAGCATGGTGGTGACATTTAGTAATGAGAATTGGATCTTTTTAGGGGAAAAAAAAAAAAGCTAAACAGTTGAATTATCCGGGCAGTGGTCAAAATGAGGAAGTAGCTAAGGCGCTATCTAATTTAGGGAGAGCTCACTAACCTTGTAAAGCATTGATTAATCTAACTAATCTTGTGTAATCACATTGTTTCTGAAGTAATAACTAAGCCTATCTTTAAGAAAAGAGAGGGTGGTGTTCTTAATTAGTTTATAGCTATAATTTCCAAACAAGAAAATAGTCTTAAGGGGCAAATATCTCAGGCAGTAGATACAGTAACTAGATCTAGAGTCAGTAGAAGCAAGAAGTCTATACTCATGAAATTAAAGCCAACATATTACCAAGGGACACTTCTGGAAATGAAAAACAAATGGGAAAACTGCTGTCTTCCTGGGGTAATGTGTAATAAGTTCTCTCAGAAGGAAAATAGAAGGCCTCATGAGGAAGCTTATGTTCTTGGGACCTCATAACTATCCCATCTATTCCCAGGACCGTGGAATATTCTCTACCATCATTGGGAAATGTGTAGAACATACTTGCAAAGAATCTGTAAAAGGAGTACAGAAGCAGTGTTTAATGCTGGTTTCCCAGGATCGTATTTATCAGAAGATAGAAAAGCATGCCTAAGTTCCTTTTAATATAAGCCCACATGCAGAAAGATAAATTTTAAATAAACTTTAATTTGGGTTCAATGTTTCAAGGTATATATGAAAAATGACAAAGAAGAGAGAGAAAAAAGTGAACCTATTCTCCTTGGTTGGTTTTCTGTAGATTTTCTTGGCAAGTTACACGATGTACAAGTCAACTTTTCTAGGTTATGCTGAGTAACAAACTTTTCAAAACTCAGAGGCTCACAACAACCAAAGTTTAGCGATTGTTTAGATTAAATGTTGGCTGGAGACAGCTATCTGCTCAACAGCTCTGCTCAGAGTGCTATCTTCTTCCTGAGTCTATGCTAAAAGAGCAGCTTCTCTCTGAGGTGTGCCTTCTGATTGCCAGAGGGCTAGCAAACCATGTGGTGCTCTTAAGGCTTCTGCTTACATTTCATTGTCCAGATAAGTCACATGGCCAAGTGTAATGTCAGTTAAGTGGGAAGTACTCTCATCCCTATAGCAAGCACTGGGATCACTTGGCAATGGACAGGGATAGATGATGCTTTCACAAAGAGAATAGAGAATATTTGGGAACAATCATACAACCTACCAGAAATGGAAACTTTGGATGTGATTAAGAACAGATAACCTTAACTTTCTTAACTGGCCAAATTTTCAAAAACAGATAACACTTTTAACCACACTAGAGACTTAACAGAATTATTTGGACATAATCTATTATTATATTTTAAATGAGGGTACATGGGAGTTGAGTGGATAACAAAGAACATGGGGGGACAACTTTTTCAAAAAAATATTTTAAAACAAAGAAGATATCTCAGGAATCTACAAGTTTTTCTCGCTTTTGAGAACTGTGTCATTCAAAGAGTACTTCTAGGAGTGAAGATGCAGAGAAGAAAGTTCAGACAAGTACAAGTGAGTTTCAGTCACTAGGCCAGGTCAATGACTTGAATGATACAAACTCTACACCCTAGGTTAGGATCATATGAAGAGATTAAAATAATACTTAAATATAATAAAACAATAAGACATACTTAATAAGCTAGAACCTAATGAGTTGGAATATTAAAAAAATAGGTATATTTTACTCTGCAAAAAATTTTAGGAGAAATAGCAAATATAGTAAAATAGGTTGAAAGAGCTAGCATATCGTCTTAGTTTATTAGAAATTTACCTAAATCACTCTCATCTATGCTGGATTAAATAGTGACCTAAGGATCCTGGGGTGGTGGTGGGGGG